>NC_053494.1:200588497-200888497 GCF_905171775.1 Rana temporaria | reverse complement strand
AGTTATTTAACATGTACCAGAAATCTAAATCTAAATCTAATCTATGCTAAACATAGACCTCTGCAATGGATTCCATCAATGATCCCTCCTGAGTCGGGGTCAGGAGAGGGGCCGATGTCCTATACAGGGCAGGATATCATTACTCACTGGACCGCACCTGCTATGGTTCACGCTCGGGATTAGCAGGCAGGAGGCCTCGCCAGGTTAACTCTCCATCCCGTGACAGTTCATGTCACAGCTGTGACCAGTAGAAGAAGCTTTTCCAGCTAGCAGAGGATACAAAGCTTAATCAGTAATCCCTATATGTGACGGGGGAGGGGAGACACACAGATCGAGGGTATGTGCATCTGAACCAAACAACAAATAGGAAGATTTTGGCAGCCACCTTTATCTATTGAACCAATATACCGTATTTATCTGGGTATAGCGCGCACCGGCGTATAGCGCGCAGCCAGTTCTAGGAGGGAAATTTCCTGGAAAAATAAAATTACTTACAGTTTAAATGTCCCTCTTCGGTGTCTTGCCCGGCGTCTATCGGTGGCCTTGTCCGGTCCGGCGTCCGTCTTCGGCCTTCGTGGTGTCCTCCCCGCTTCTCCCGCGCTGTCACCGAGCGCCGCCGCCAACATATACCGAGCGCGGTACACTCGGCTAGGCTCGGCCACGCTCGGCTCCTCTCGCAGGGCGTGACCGCGTGACTTTGAGCCGAGCGTGGCCGAGTGTACCCGAGTGTACTGCGCTCGGTATATGTCGGCGGCGGCGCTCAGACACAGGGGATCGGCGTATAACGCGCACCCACGATTTCCCCCTGTTTTTAAGGGGAAAAAAGTGCGCGTTATACGTCGATAAATACGGTAATACTTGGTGGTTTTGGTGAAATTTATAAGGCATGAGCCTATATACATCGGCAGAATGGCACGGTTGGGCAGATCGACGTATATATACGTCACCTTTAAGACGCGGCATTGTAGGTGCGCGCCCACCACGAGCTGTGACCAGTGTCCTGTCACTAGGCGGAACAGGGAAATGCTTGTTTACATTAGCATTTCCCCGTTCTTCCTCTCCGTGAGACGATCACGGAACTCCCGGTGGATATCGAGTCCGTGGGACCCACCGTCAGACTCACGGAGAGGAAGAACGGGGAATGATAATGTTAACAAGCATTTCCCCGTTACGCCTAGTGACAGGACACAGATCACTGCTCCCTGTGATCGGGAGCGGTGATCAGTGTCGTGACACACGTAGCCTATCCCCCCCAACAGTTAGAACACATCCCTAGGACACACTTAACCCCTTCAGCGCCCCCTACTGGTTAACCCTTTCACTGTCAGTCACATTTACACAGTAATCAGTGCATTTTTATAACACTGATCGCTGTATAAATGTGAATGGTCCCAAAATAGCACCAAAAGTGTCCGATGTGTCCGCAAAAATGTCGCAGTCACGATAAAAATCGCTGATCGCCGCCATTACTAGTAAAAAAATAAAATATTAATAAAAATGCCATAAAACTATCCCCTATTTTGTAGACATGGCCCAGATTCTCAAAGGCGTTACGACGGCGCAACACCATTTGCACCGTCGTAAGTCCTAATCTGGCCCCGGGTATCTATGCGACTGATTCTTAGAATCAGTTACGCATAGATACCCATTAGATCTGACAGGCGTAAGGCTCTTACGCTGTCAGATCTTAAATGCAATTTTTTTCCCGCCGCTAGTTGTCGCCGACGTCGTTTTCCCCGTCGCTTATGTAAATTAACAAATTACGACGATTCCCGAACGTACGCGCGCTCGACGCAAAGAATTTACGTAGTTTCCGTAGCCTTTGCGGCGCGTAAAGTTGCCCCTGGGTCTATGGAGGCGCGGCCAATGTTAAGTATGGCCGTCGTTCCCGCGTCGAAATTTAAAAAATCAACGTCGTTTGCGTAAGACGTCCGTGAATGGCGCTGGACGCCATTTACGTTAACATCTAAGCAAATGACGTCGGTGCAACGTCATTTAGCGCAATGCACGTCGGGTAATTTACCCGACGGAGCATGCGCAGTACGCTCGGCGCGGGAACGCGCCTAATTTAAATGGTGCCCGCCCCATTTGAATTGGGTGGGCTTGCGCCGAGCGCTTTTACGATACACCGCCGCAGGTTTACAGGTAAGTGTTCTGAGAATCAGTCACTAACGCTGTAAACCTGCGGCGGTGTAACGTAAATCACATACGTTACGCTGCCCAGGAGCAATGTAATTCTATGAGAATCTGGGCCTATAACTTTTGCGCAAACCAATAAATAAACGCTTATTGCGATTTTTTTTTTACCAAAAATATGTAGAAGAATACGTATCGGCCTCAACTGAGGAAAACATTTTTTTTTATATATATATTTTTGGGGGATATTTATTACAGCAAAAAGTTTAAAATTTTGCTTTTTTTTCAAAATTGTCGCTTTATTTTTGTTTATAGCGCAAAAAAATTAAAACGCGAGATGATCAAATTCCACCAAAAGAAAGCTCTATTTGTGGGAAAAAAAAGACGTAAATTTGTTCGGGAGCCACGTCGCACGACTGTGCAATTGTCAGGTAAAGCGACGCAGTGCCGAATCGCAAAAAGTGCTCTGGTCTTTGGCCAGCCAAATAGTCCGCAGGACTGAAGTGGTTAAAGCGGAGCTCCACCCTAAAGTGGAACTCCCGCTGATCGGAACCCTCCCCCCCTCCGGTGTCACGTTTGACACCTTTCAGGGGGTGCAAATACCTGTCTAATGACAGGTAATTGCACCCACTTCCGGCCACACAGTCTCGGGCAGACTGCGGGCATGACGTCACCTCCCGTCCGCCCCCCCCGTTGTGTCCTGGGAACACTCGGCTCCCAGTACACAGCGGGAGCCAGTCAGACGGCGCAGCGCGACTCGCGCATGCGCCGTAGGGAACCGGGCAGTGAAGCCGAAGCGCTTCACTTCCTGGTTCCCTCACTGAGGATGGCGGTGAGGGGGGGGGGGGGGCAGCAGAGTGACGAGCGATCTCTCGTCCTCTGCTGCGGACGGCGCTGCACTCCAGGACAGGTAAGTGTCCTAATATTAAAAGTCAGCAGCTGCAGTATTTGTAGCTGCTGGCTTTTAATGTTTTTTTTCAGCGGAGCTCCGCTTTAAAGTAATGTGACATTTTGTTTTTCTTTGGAGAAAGTTTTTTTTTTAATAGCAGTACTTTATGCCATTAATTCATATTGAATTGGCCTAAGGAACTCAGGTTCCCTTTCATAGGTTTGGACAAAGTGATCTCCTCTTGGTTGGGCTGGTGGTCATTTCAGTGCCGGTCAGATACCCTTTTCGCTGGCTTTCTGTTTTCTTCTTCTCATTCTCCTTCACATTCTGCTGGGAACAGTTTTTGCTCTTAGAGCGGCGGAGGTGCTCTACATAGACATTGGGGTAGATTCAGGTAGGGGCGCGCACTGATACGGCGGCGCAGCGTTTCGTTTTTACGCTACGCCTCCGTAAATTACTGGAGCTACGCTTCATTCACGAAGCATTTGCTCCGTAATTTGCGGCGGCGTTTCGTAAAAGGGGCCGGCGTAACCACGCGTAATTTAAATGATCCCGTAGGGGGCGTGGATCATTTAAATTAGGCACGTTCTCGCGCCGAACGTACTGCGCCATGCTCCGTCGGGAAAATTTCCCGACGTGCATTGCGGTAAATGACGTCGCAAGGACGTCATTGGCTTCGACGTGAACGTAAATGGCGTCCAGCGCCATTCACGAACGAGTTACGCAAACGACGCAAATTTTGAAAATCGCGACGCGGGAACAACGTCCATACTTACCATTGGCTGCGCCTCCTAATAGCAGGAGCAGCCTTACGGCGAAAACGACGTAAAAAACGAGCGCCGGCCGTGCGTACGTTTGAGAATCGGCGTTAGTATGCAATTTGCATACTCTACGCTGACAACTACGGGTGCGCCACCTAGCGGCCAGCGTCAGATTGCACCCTAAGATACGACGGCATAAGAGACTTATGCCAGTCGTCTCTTAAGGCTACAGTCGGCGTATCGAGCTTTCTGAATACAGAAAGTCGATATGCCGGCGCTACTTAGCAATTACGCTGCGTATCTATGGATACGCAGGCGTAATTGCTTGCTGAATCTACCCCATTGATTCTTTTGGCAGGAATCTTACCCTTGACTTGTTTGCTCACATTTATGCCCACAGCATGCTGTGTGACATTGTAGATCTGACCAGTCTTGGCATGGTAGCTCCAATGGAATCGTCTCAAAGAGCTCAGGTCCCTTTCCAAATATTTGGACAAAGGGGGCCTTTCTTGGCTGGACTGGTTGGCATTTCAGCTCTACCCAAATGTCCTTCTCCTTGGCCTCCTTTTTCTTCCTCCTGTCTTCCTTTACACACTGCTAGGAACTGGCTGTGCTCTTAGACTGGTGGATGTGCTCTACATAGAGAAGGATCTTATGCCCCGTACACACGACCGGGTTTCCCAACGGTATAACTGCGAGGAGAGCTTTTGGCCGGGAATCCCGACCGTGTGTATGCTCCTCGCAGTTTTTCCGACGGGAAACATTCACCTTGTCTGTCTGTCCACCTGCAAGGTGATTGATTGTGGCCAGATTCTGGGTGGAGACTAAACCTGATATAAGCTTGCCAAGCCTTCAGTCTCATGCTTGTGATAGAGTGTGATAGATTGTGTAATACCTGCCTGTTTGTCTGCCCTGTTCTGCTAGATTGGATTTCCCTGTGTATGACCTCAGATGGGATATCGGACTATTTTCTGAACTCTGCCTGCCTTTTACCTGGACAGTCATTGAACCACTCTGCCTGTCTGCCAACCGCAAGTACCTGTTTGGTTTGCTCAGTCTGCGCTTGCCCTGGCACTTTAGCATTGCATATAAGTCCTGGGGGCAACCAAGTAGGCCTGCTTGTCTTATGTGAAAGGGGGCTGCTATAGGTGAACAACACAGTAGCCAGCTATATTGTCTGACCACCTGTGTTAGGGGTAAGCGTGACAGTTGGGGGGTATGTGATTAGTAGGCTAGGAACTTAGTGGGTCACCAGTTATGCAACTGATAATATTTGTATTATTACTATTATATCAAAAACTACAGAACGGTAATTAAAACAGGCCTGAAATATAAAACATTGTTCTACTTACATTTTGTACTTGACCAAATTTACCATCAGGACATTCAGAAATGTATATCTCCTTTGACTTCACTAAGTGCAGGATCTCAGTAGTTTGCAGTCAACCTTTCTATTATTATTTTATTAAAACAAGTTTTAAGTGCCCAATTCAAGTAGATATTCAGTCAGACGGATATTTCCTAGTTTAACCCTCACTTTTCTTACAGTAGTTATGCTGGGCCAGATTCTCATAGAATCGGCGGCGGCGTAGTGTAAGCCATTTACACCACGCCGACGCAATTTACTGGAGCAAGTGCCGTATTCGCAAAGCACTTGCTCCGTAATTTGCGGCGGCGTAGTGTAAATGGCCTGGCGTATGGCCACGTAATTCAAAGGGGGCGGCTTGTATTTAAATTAAGCGTGCCCCTGCGCCGATCGAACTACGCATGCGCCGGCCGGAAAAATAGGCCAGTGCGCATGCTCCAGCTCACGACGCAAAACGTCAATGAAGCCGACGTGAGCGTCATTGACGTAAAGTCCTATTCGCGAACGACTTAGTAAAACGACGTAACCGACGGAAAAAGACGACGCTGACCCGACGCCATACTTAACATGGCATACGGCGGACTGGCGTAAGGTTACCCTCCATATAGCAGGGGTAACCTTACACTTACGGAAACGACGTAAACGACGACGAGGCGGCGCAAAATCGTTCGGGAATCGGCGTATCAGGCTCAGTTGCATAGTCAAATGAGAAACGCACGTAAACGCCACCTAGCGGCCAGCGTAGAATTACATCTAAGATCCGACGGTGTAAGTGACTTACAAACCTGTCGGATCTATGCCGTATCTATGCGTAAATGATTCTAGGAATCAGACGCATAGATACCCGGGGCCAAAAACAGAGATACGACGGTGTATCTTGAGATACACCGTCGTATCTCTTCTGAGAATCTGGCCCACTAGGTGTCTAAATAACTGTAGGTTCCCACTTGTGCAACCTGTGTTCTGTGGGTTAATTTCAATGGGTGGTCCTACCCACAGAAATGCAAGTAAAAACGTCCCTGATTCTTTTATAAACCACTTAAGGACCGCCTTCTGCACATATACGTCGGCAGAATGGCACGGCTGGGCACAAAAACGTACAGGTACGTCATCTTTAAATGCCCAGCCGGTCCGAAGCTGCGCGACCCGATCGCCGCTGGAGTCCCGCAATCGGTCCCCGGAGCTGAAGAATGGGGAGAGGTGTGTGTAAACACAGCTTCCCCGTTCTTCACTGTGGCGCCGTCATCGATCGTGTGTTCCCTAATATAGGGAACCACAATCAATGACGTCACACCTACAGCCACACCCCCCTACAGTTAGAAACACAGATGAGGTCACACTTAACCCCTTCAGCGCCCCCTTGTGGTTAACTCGCAAACTGCAATTGTCATTTTCACAGTAAACAATGCATTTTTAATGCATTTTTTGCTGTAAAAATGACAATGGTCCCAAAAATGTGTCAAAAGTGTCCGCCATAATGTCGCAGTCACGAAAAAAATCGCTGATTGCCGCCATTAGTAGTAAAAAAAAAAAAATTATAAAAATGCAATAAAACTATCCCCTATTTTGTAAACGCTATACATTTTGCGCAAACCAATCGATAAACGCTTATTGCGATTTTTTTTACCAAAAATAGGTAGAAGAATACGTATCGGCCTAAACTGAGGGAAATTTTTTTTTATATATATATATTTTTGGGGGATATTTATTATAGCAAAAAGTAAAAAATATTGATTTTTTTTCAAAATTGTTGCTCTATTTTTGTTTATAGCGCAAAAAATAAAAACCGCAGAGGTGATCAAATACCACCAAAAGAAAGCTCTATTTGTGTGAAAAAAAGGACGCCAATTTTGTTTGGGAGTCACGTCGCACGACTGCGCAATTTTCAGTTAAAGTGACACAGTGCCGAATCGCAAAAACTGCCCGGGTCCTTTACCTGCCTAAAGGTCCGGGTCTTAAGTGGTTAAAATAACACCGCACTGAGTCACATGGTGCCGCAGCATTAAGAATTATTGACACCCCTGTGCATCTGCTAAAGAGCAGCTCGGTTTGTCTGTGTGTCGGTAACGTGTGCAATGTTGCAAGCGTTCCCGACTTTCACAATTGTGAACCTAGGCTAAGGCTGTGCAGGTTATTAGACACCAGACTAAAGCTGGCCATACATGGGTCAGTTTTTTTTTGTTCAACCAGCGGGTGCTGTGCCTTTGAGACTTCCCCGCCGTCAGAATACACAGATCAGCACTGCAGTCTATAGCCCTCCTGCTCTGATTAAAGCGGAGTTCCACCCAAAAATGTAACTTCCGCTTTTCGGGAATCCTTCCCCCCTCCTGTGTCACATTTGGCACCTTTCAGGGGGAGGGGGGAGCAGATACCTGTGTAATACAGGTAGTTGCGGGTGTAGGAATAGGTGCGATAGTGTGAATCAGGCCGAGGGGTGTGGCTGTTACTCAGCTCTGCCAGCACAGAGCACTGGAGGGTAGTAAGCAAAATTTGCACTGAGAAAAAAGGGCATTTTGTAAAAAGAATGAGCCATCTATCGGGATTTAAGGAAAAGTATTGTCAGCTATAATTTACATATAAATGTAACAGGGATCAGTAATATTTTCCATGTGTATAATAAGTGATGCAATAATTTATTATTTTCTCATTACCTGTGCATTTTCTGCTTTGCTGTGCTTTCCCATAGTTGTGCTTTACTGCACCTTCTCACAATAGAATTTCTGAAGTCAGTTTCTTTCTTTCAGTTTCTTTCTTTAAAAAAATACTGAAAATGTAAGTTAAAGAGGTACTTCACCCTTCCCTCTATTATTTTTTGTCTCCCTCCCCCCCCTGCTTACCTGATGCTGAGATGGCGGCGGTTGAGAAATTCACCCACACAGAGGATCCAGCATTGTCCTGCTGAGATCCTCTTCTCTGCAGCCACCACTGGGTCCCGCGCCACCACGTTCCTTTATAACATCATCAGGAGCAGTGTTGCCAACCTACCAGATTGAAATTTACTGGCACGACACCCGAAATTTACTGGCGCAGCCACGTTTTTACTGGCATTTCACAAAAGTTACTAAATTAAATTTTTAGATGCAAATTTTAGTATTTAGGCTACAAACAAGTACGCTAGGCAAATAGCAATGTGATTTAAAGCGGTAGTTCACCCTCACTGACATGATTTTTCCATCGAGACAGGCATTGTAGCGCGAGCTACAGTATGCCTGTCCCGATTTTTTTACCCCCGTACTCACTGTGTACTCGTACATTAAAGATTTCGGCTCCCGCGGGGAATGGGCGTGCCTATGGAGAGGGAGGACGATTGACGGCCGGCCCTGGCACGTCACTCTCCCCGAAGACAGCCGGAGTAGGTCTCGGCTCTTCACGGCGCCTGCGCACAGGCTATGCGCAGGCGCCGTGAAGAGCCAAGCCTATTTCGGCTATTTCTGGAGAAGCGTGACGCGCCAGAGCCGGCCGTCAATCATCCTCCGTCTCCATAGGCATGCCCATTCCCTGAGGGGAGTCGGTATCTTCGATGTACGAGTACAAGGTGAGTACGGGGATAAAAAAATCGGGACAGGCATACTGTAGCTCGCGCTACAATGCCTGATTTTATGGTAGAAGAAAAAAAAATATTTTTTTGGGTTTATAGGGTGAACCCCCGCTATTAAGGTAAAAAAATATATTTTTGTTATTTTTGATATAATAAGGGCAAATTATTTAGTCACATCACCCCCTGCCTACATCCCCCTCTGCCACCAACACCCCCTGCCTCCCCCCCCTCTGCGGTGCCACAACCTCCCCCTCAACCTCCCCCTGCCTCCAACCTCCCCCTGCCTCCAATCTCCCTCTGCCTCCAATCTCCCCCTGCCTCCATTGCCCCCTGCCTCCATCCCCCTCTGCGGTGCCACCACAGCCACCATCACCTCCTGCCTCCAATCACCCCCTGCCTCCAATCTCCATTCGCAGTTCCAAGCCGAACCGATCTTGGCTATTTTTACTGGCACATTCCCGCAACCACGGACATTTACGAACGGGGGAAAAAAGTGCCCGTTTTTACGAACCGTCCGTAAAAATACGGACGGTTGGCAACACTGATCAGGAGGCTGCGCTGGCTTTTTCAGGTTCTGGAGCAGCCTACCGATGACACACTGCTAGGCCTGCCCCCCTTCCTCGATTAGTAAATGGGCTGCGTCCCAGTGCCTCCTGGGGTATGAATGTCCAATATCCCAGGAGGTGTCGGGGGGCATTGACGTCTTGGCCTAGGCGAATGACTGAGGATGAAGGGGCGGGTCAAATCTTAATAAAAAATAAATAAAAAACAGTAAACGCAATATATGTGCAGTGGAAGGTGGGTGAGATGCAGAGGAGCCAAGTCAAATAAATGGGTGAAGATCCGCTTTACAATAGTACGTGTGTACATATTTAAAGGGGTTGTAAAGGTAAATGTTTTTTCACCTTAATGCATCCTATGCCATTGGCTGGTGCTGCTGTCAATCACAGCGGATGAGGCGGCCTGCCGGGGGGCGGGGCCGAGTGATACAGTCAGCGGCTATGCCCACCGCTGTATCACGGGAGAGCGCTTGCAAAAGCTTTCCACCATGCAAGCTCGCTCGCATGAAGGTAGAAAGCTTTTGCGAGGAGGAGCCGAGACAGCCGCCAAGGGACCCCAGAAGACAGGGTTAGGGGACACTGTGCAAAACGAGCTGCACAGTGGAGGCAAGTATAACATGTTAGTTATTTAAAAAGAAAAAAAAAATCTGCCTTTAGTGACCCTTTAGTGACACTGTTCCCAGGTGAGAGCGGGGACCAGTGACGGCGCGCCGTGATTGCTCAGCCTCAGCTGCTGACATTGCGGGCGCGCTGGACAGGTAAGTGCCCATTTTTTAAAAGTCAGCAGCTGCCGTATTTGTAGCTGCTGGCTTTAAAAAAAAAAAAAAATCGCCCGAACCTCTGCTTTAACCTGCATAAGGGTCCGGGTCTTAAGTGGTTTAACCCACAAGTGCTTTTTTTACCACTACTATTCCTTTATATTGGCCTTCTTCCAAATCAGTTCCAATTGTTTGTCAACAAAGGCAGGGTGATCAATCAATGAAGAGTTGGATTCCAATGTTGCTGGTCTTGGCTGTGGCCTTTGATTTTCTCACCTCCATCTGACATCTGTGACCGGTCTCATATGAAGTAATGACCTGTATTGAAGTTGCACTGTTCTACTTTGTTTGTCTTGTCTTGTTAACTGATGATTTCTTTGTCTTTGGCCACCTCTTATAGGACCAACGATAAGGCTCTGTACATGGAATTGGCTTCGTAATACGGATTTGTGAAGAACAATCACACCTGGACATACAATCCGTATCTCCTCCTGGGGACATGACCGCCACTATGCAAACCCTTCCCTTCAAGCAGTTTGCTCCGGAGGATTGGCCACCACAATGCGAGCAGGAGATCGAGAGGAGGTACCAGGTGGTGCCCTCTGTGGTCTGTGCCATGTGCTGCCTTTTCGGGATCATCTACTGCTTCTTTGGTGAGTATGTGTGGAGAAACTGACCATCACTTTATATTTCAATATTTTTATTTGTTGCACATACTGTAGCTTAGCATATCGTCAATCAAATAGCTTGTATCTTAACAGTATGTTCAACAGGGCCGCCATCAGGGGGTACAGGCAGTACACCTGTAAGGGGCCCGGATGGCAAACCCCCTTTTTTTTTGTAAGGGGCCCCGAGGTCCCCAGTGCCCTGGATGGCAACCCCCCCCCCCTTTTTTTTATAAAAAAAAATGTTTTAAATTTTTTATATATTTTTTATATTATTAAAGGGCCCAGAGGTCCCCAGGGCCCGGCTTAAAACCCACACCCCCCTTTTTTTATAAAAAATAATTAATTTTTTTTTTACATATATTTTTTTGTTTTTATTAAAGGGCCCAGAGGTCCCCAGGGCCCGGCTTAAAACCCCCACCCCCCTTTTTTTTATAAAAAATAATTTCATTTTTTTTTTATATATATTTTTTTGTTTTTATTAAAGGGCCCAGAGGTCCACAGGAGCCCAGAGGTCCCCAGGGCCCCGTATGGCAACCCCCTCTTTTTATAAAAAAAAAAAAAAAAAAATTATATATTTTTTTTGTATTTCTTTTCTCTTTTTATTAAACGGCCCGGAGGTCCCCGGATGGCTTCCCCCTTTTTTTATATATATATATATTTTTTGTAAGGGGCCCAGATATTAGCGGCGCCCCCCCCCCCACACCGCTTCTCAATTCACACCCCCCCCCGCGCTTCTCAATTTGAGGCAGCTGCACCCCCTCCCCCCCGGGTTCTCTGCTCCAGGGGGCCCATGCCTGAAGCTGTGTAAAGGGCCTCATAATTCCTGATGGCGGCCCTGATGTTCAAGCGCCATTAATGTTAAATGATGATGACTGTTAGGCAATATTAGCTGATCCAGGGATCTTCAAACTTTCTAAACAATGGGCCAGTTTACTGTCCTTCAGACTTTAGTGGGGCTGGACTGTGGGCAGTGGGAGTAAAAAATACCCCAGCATTAGTGGGAGTAACTAATGCCTCACACTTGGTGGTCAGTGGGAGCAAAAAAATTACAGTATATTGTTTCTGTGGTCAATAAGTTGAGAAATAATGCCCCATTTTTGGAGTCGGGCTTGTGTGAACTTAAAGCCCACACACGACCATTTTTTACAACGTTAAAAACAACGCAAAAAAATTAGAGCAAGTTCTACACTTTTAATGGCCATTTTTTTACGGTGAGAAAAATGCTCTGGAGCCCACACACAATGACATTAAAAAAAAAAAAAAACATTTTATATCCCGAAAAACGGTTGTGTGTATGCGGCATAAGATTGCCTAGCAACCAGGGAACTCCCAGATAGGCCTCAGGCTTCTGGCTTTCAACACATGTCCACCCAGACAGCTGACCAGAGGGCACTGAACGCCGATCACCTGACTCCTCCCCAATAAATAGGCTCTCCCAGCAGGCTATGGGGCCAAGGAAAACCCCTGCCAATTGGCTGGAGCAACCTATCAACTCATAGTCCAAGTTTATATGCATATTGCAGGAAAATTGCGCCACGGAATCGTGGTAAATTCGCGCTACTTTGAAGTCGCAGTAGTGTAAAAGGGGCCTAAGTTGGATCAAAGTTGGACTGAAGTTGCAGGGCAAAGTCGGATTGGAAGTCATACTACTTTCATGTCGGAGCAGTGTGAACGTAGCCTCGGTTCACACAAGCCCGACTCCAAAGTCACGCGACTTTCAAGTGCAACTTTGGAGTTAAACTTTGACACAACTTTGATGAGACTTTTGTGTTCTGTGGCATTAAAGTCATATCTAAGTCGGACCAAAGTAGTGCAGGAACCTTTTCTAAAGTCGGACCAACTTGTGTAGTACCAGTTAAGACAACTCTCATAGGGAAACATTGAATTTCACATGTCATCCAGCTTGGGATCTCCCAAGTCGGATCCTATGTCATATCAGTGTGAGCAGAGGGTTATAATCCTTGTTGTCTTTTTTGACATCTGTGTCCCATTGGGGAGATTTATCTTCACTTCCTGTGCCATAGCCAAAACAGGAAGTGCAAGGAAGTCCCTGAAATATGAGGGAATCCCTATTTGTCACCAAAAATAGTGTCCCCACTTGAAGATTACCCCTCTATTCTTATTCTGGTGATAACCCAAACTTTGGGATCTTCTTTCACTCTCACTCTCAGTGATAACGGTAAACAGGACAAATAACGGGGGTACAGTCAGCAATAAAAAAACTACAGGGTTCTAATCCCTCTCCACTCTTTCCAAAACTAAAAAAATAAGTGTTGTCTTTAGTAATATTTTAATATGTAGAGTCATGAGGAAAGGGAAAGGGGAGACATAACTAAAACCCTTAAATACATGACCTAGCTACAGTGGAACCTTGGTTTAAGAGTAACCTGGTTTGAGAGCGTTTTGATTTGCAAGCAACTTTTTTTTTTTTATTCTGACTCGGTTTGCGAGTGTTGACTCGGAGCAGAATTCAAGCTAAATAGGCCTGCAGTACCTGATTTGGCCTGAGGTACGGGGGCGCAGAAGCTGAGCAGAGCCGAAAATAGGCCTGCAGTACCTCATTTGGCCTGAGGTACGGGGGCACAGGAAACGAGCCTAAGTGTCCTCGGGCCCTTTCAGACGTTTTTGGCACTCTATGGCGCCCCCACCTCTGGCCGCATTCGTTATTGCATCCCGTTTAAGTCAATGCGAAACAAATTATTTTCGTTTCCATTGACTTGAATTGGAAAACTCACTTTGATATGCGAGTACTTTGTATTACGAGCATTCTCCTGGAAGGGATTATGCTCATAATCCGAGGTTCAAATGTACTTATCTACACACATTCCAGACTAACAAAGATGGCAGCCCCAGACGGGCTAACAGTAAAGCCTGTGAAAGCTAAAAAAAATAATATTCTATACAGGTTAGGAACAAGACTATTATATGCGTCTAATAAATATATATAGACTATAGATGCCTCTAATATTTTTAGTATTACAAAAAAATGATGGGTAATCCTATGTAGTGATGTCATTATCTGGACATGATTTCTGATTGCTATCCAATTCTCCCTTGCAGGTTACCGCTGCTTTAAGGCTGTCATGTTCTTGACAGGTCTGATGTTTGGCTCGGTGGTCATCTTCATGCTCTGCTATAAGGAACGGGTTCTGGACACGCAGCTGAGCGTGGAAGCCAGCGTTGGCATTGGCCTGGGCATCGGTGTCCTTTGTGGACTGGTAACCATGCTGGTGAGGAGCGTTGGACTGTTCATGGTGGGCTTGCTGCTAGGGCTGCTGCTTGCCATAGCAGGGCTAATCGTCATGGAACAGTTCTACCACCCGCGCACCGTCTGGGTTCCGGTGGCGCTTCTGCTCGGGATTGGGATGCTGTTTGCCGTGTTGACCTTACAGTGGCAGCGCTTCTTCACCACACTCTCCACTGCCGTCTTTGGCAGTGCCATCATGACTGTGACTGTGGATTACTTCATTGAGCTCTTTCTTCTAGTGCAGTACGTGTACCAGCGCATGAAGGTTGACCCTCCACAGCCCGTCTGCTGGTATAGCTGGGTCATCCTCGGGATCTGGCCTGTGCTCAGCTTACTGGGGGTACTCGTCCAGTGGAAAGTCACGGCAGAGGGATACTCACACACAGAAGGTAAGCTTACGCTGTTAGTCACTAACTTATATACTGCATTGTATTGAACTGATATGCATTCTCTCTTGCCCACCCCCCCCCCACACACACTATTCAATGGTTTGTAACCAGCCAGCCTTCTCCTGTCAATACCAGTGGCTGAGACGCAAAAAAATTAGGTGTAATGTTAGATAAACACACAAAACATACATTATGTGGCGAAAAGTTTGAGGAAACGTGACCATCCTATATAGCTAATGGTATGTGGACACCCCTACAAATCAATGAGTTCAGATGTTTCCAATGAGGAGTACTGGTAATGATACGGCATACAAAGACATTGTAGACAATTGGGCTAGATGCACGTAGATTTCGGCCGGCGTAGCGTATCTCAGATACACTACGCCGCCGTAAGCTTGAGCCGCAGGTCCTGTATTCACAAAGAACGTGCACTGTAACTTACGGCGGCGCAGTGTAACTGGGCCGGCGCAAGCCCGCCTAATTCAAAATAGGCTGGTTGGGGGCGTGTTCTATGTAAAATACTAGTGACCCCACGTATTTGACGTTTTTAACGAACGGCGCATGCTCCAAATGACGTCGGCAAATCGTCATGCTTTCGACGTGAACGTAAATTACAGCCAGCCCCATTCACGGACGAGTTACGCAAACGACGTAAAATTAGAAAAATTTGACACGGTTCCGACGTCCATACTTAACATTGGCTGCGCCATGTTTTTGGTGGTTTATCTTTATGCCTGAAAACCCCTTGAGTAAACAGCGTATTTTTACTGCGACGACCGGGCGTACGTTCGTGAATAGGCGTATCTAGCTGATTTACATATTCTAGGCGTAAATCAGCGTACACGCCCCTAGCGGCCAGCGTAAATATGCAGTTAAGATACGACGGCGTAGGAGACTTACGCCGGTCGTATCTTAGCAACATTTAAGCGTATCTCAGTTTGAGCATACGCTTAAAGTTGCGACGGCGGGGATTCGGACTTACGACGGCGTATCTACTGATACGCCCGTCGTAAGTCTTTGTGAATCTACCCCAATTGTGTACATCAGACCTTCTGTACCAGTATAACTACAAACAAGCTTGGTAAAGACAAGGATTGATGAGTTTAGTGTTGGGTAAACACAAGGGGCCTCAACCCTACCCTACTGGACACCTTTGGGATGTATTTTAGCACCAGTTGGTAGTCGGGTTCTCTCATCTAACACCAGTGCCTAACCTCAAAAATGCTTTTTCGCTAAATAGGCACAAATTCCCACATATACCCTCCAAAAGCTTATGGAAAGCCTTCCTAGAAGACTGGAGGCTGTATAGCCGCAATGGCGGAGATCAACTCAGCTTGTTGTCAAACAAGAAAGAAACCCCTTAAGGTGGACTTTTGAGGCACAATTTGTATAGTATAAGTATAAAGAGTATTATGAGTACAAAAAAGTTCCCCTCCCGTCCCCCCTGTTGTCTTCTGGGAAACACATTGGTCCCAGGAGACAGCGGAGACCAGTGAAGGCGCGCTGCGTGACTCGCGCATGCCCAGTAGGGAACCGGGCAGTAAAGCCGTAATGCTTCTCTTCCTGATTCCTGGCGGCGAGGGCAGCCGAGAGACGAGCGATTGCTCGGCTTCGGCTGCCGACATCGTGGCCACCCTGGAAAGGTAAGTGTTCATTTATTAAAAGTCAGCAGCTGCAGTATTTGTAGCTGCTGACTTTTAATATTTTTGTTTAGGTGGACCTCCGCTTTAAGGCACAATTTGTACAATATGAGTATAAAGAGTAATATGATTACAAAAAAGTATATTTAAAGTATTATTACATAAAAAACAACATATACAATACGTATCTCATGTTTACAACATTATCGTCATGTATTCACATAGCCAAGTATAGTCCTCTTGCACCCTACGCGTTTCAGAGTATATCTCCTTCTTCAGGGGTGTAAATTAGTAGAGGAGATTTGTTTAGAGGTATATTAGTAAGCATATATTTTTGCATAGAATCTTTCTCTGTTTTTAATGAATGGAATGTAAAATTCAACACTATTGTGTAAGTGTATATTTATGGACATGTTTTTTGGTAAAAGTTCTATGCAAAAATAGATTACTAATATACCTCTGTCTCAAATTATAGATCTGTAAAACAAATCTCCTCTACTAATTTACACCCCTGAAGGAGATATACTCCGAAACACTTATGCCGCGTACACACAATCAGTCAAACCGATGAGAACGGTCTGATGGACCGTTTTCATCGGACCAAACCGATCGTGTGTGGGCCCCATCGGTTATTTATCCATAGGTTAATAAAAAGCAATCTTGTTTTAAATTTAACCGATGGATACCTAACCGATAGGAAAAAAAACGATCGTTTGTAGGCACGTCCATCGGTTAAAAATCCACGCATGCTCAGAATCAAGTCGACGCATGCTTGGAAGCATTGAACTTCGTTTTTTTCAGCACGTCGTTGTGTTTTACGTCACCGCGTTCTGACACGATCGTTTTTTTAACCAATGGTGTGTGGGCGCGACGGACCATCAGTCAGCTTCATCGGTTAACCGATGAAAATGGTCCATCAGACTGTTTTCATCGGATGGACCGATCGTGTGTATAGGGCATTAGGGTACAAGAGGACTATACTTGGCTATGTGAATACATGACGATAATGTTGTAAACATGTAGTACATTCCGTATTGTATATGTTGTTTTTTATGTAATAATACTTTCAATAAACTTTTTTGTACTCCTAATACTATTTATACTTATATTATACAAATTGTGCCTTAAAAGTCCACCTTAGTGGCTTTCTTTCTTGTTTGACTTAAATACTGGATGTGGCACTTAACATGCATATATTTACCAACTCCCCTTGTAACTCAGCTTGTTGAAGCAACCCAGTCCAAAACCCAATTGGACTGGGTTTTTGACTGGGCTGTCAAACAAGCTCATATAGGTGTGATAGACACATTTGACCATATATTGTATGGAAACTGTGGTATCTGGCAAAATATGTAATTCTGTTCAGCCAGTCTTGTAATCAGGGCCGCCATCAGGGGGGTACAGGCAGTACACCTGTAGGGGGCCCGGATGGCAACCCCCGGAGGCCCATAGGGCCCCATATGACAACTCCCCATTTTTTATTAAAATATATATATATTGTTTAATATATTTTTATTTTATTTTTTATTAAAGGGCCAATTTTTTTTTTTTAGAGGTCCGGAGGCCCCCACGGCCCGGATGGAAACCCCCCCCTTTTTTTTTCTAATATATTTTTATTTTATTTTTTATTAAAGGGACAATTTTTTTTAGGGGTACGGGGAGCCGGAGATCCCCAGGGCCCCGGATGACAACTCCCCCCCCTTTTTTTTAATTTATTTTATATATATATATATATATATATATATATATATATATATTTATTATATTATATTTATTATTAAAGGGCCCCCCCTTTTTTTTTATTTATTTTATATATATATAGTAGAGGAGATTTATATATATATATATATATATATATATATATATATTTATTATTAAAGGGCCCAGAGATCCCCAGGGCCCCGGATGGCAACCCCCCTTTTTTTATAAAAAATAAAAATAAAAATTATATTATTTTTTTGTTTTTATGTAGATATTTTTCTTATTAAAGGGCTCAGATGTCCCCAGGGCCCCATGTGGCAAACCCCCTTTTTGTTGTTGTTATAAATGTTTATTTTTTTATTTTTGTTTATATATATTTATGTTTTATGTTTTTATTAAAGGGCCCTGGATGGCAACCCCCCCCCTTTTTTTTTTATAAATGTTTATTTTTATATATATATATATATATATATATATATATATATTATTACAGGGCCCAGAGGTTTCTTATTTTTATTATTATTATTAAAGGGCCCAGAGGTCCCGGATGGCAATCCCCCTTTTTTGTATTTTTTTTTTATTAAAAAAATAAATAATAATTTGTATATATATTTATTTTTTATTAAAGGGCCCAGAGGTCCCCAGGGCCCCGGATGGCTACCCCCCTTCTTTATATATATTTTTATTTATTTCTTCTTTTTTTTGTAAAGGCCCCCCGCTTCTCAATTCGCAGCAGCCCCCCCCGCTTCTCAATTTAAGGCGGCAGCACCCCCCCCCCCGGTTCTCTGCTCCAGGGGGCCCATGCCTGAAGCTGTGTAAGGGGCCCCATAATTCCTGATGGCTGCCCTGCTTGTAATACACACAGCCCTCGTGGCAAGACTGTAGCCTTATATGTCACCTACCTGCCTCGAGCCCGGATAGTAAGCAATTGAGCTGCAAGTTTGAAAATTACTTGCTAAGCCAGACTTACCAGGCTTCACAAGTTTGTTGCACACTTGCAGCAAGTTCGCATTGCATTACTCCAAATCAAATTTCTTTGCAAACATTGTGCAAGTCTGCTGCAAGTTCTGGTTCAGTTGTGTTGTGCAATAGTCATCCCACCACAGGGGTCACTGTGGCTGAATTTTCATGCTGTAGACTTGCAGAGCTCTTACTGTAGACTCACCACTGCAACCTTTCTCTTACTAGAGACTTGCCACCCAAATTTGCTACAAATTAGAAAAGTGTCAAGTAGAACTTGTGCTTCAAGTGCTCTGCAAGTGTACAACTTGCTAGTGAAAATGTGCAGCAAGTTAACAGATTTACAATTTAACACTGCCACAAATTTGTGGCAAGTTATCCTTGCTATCTAGGAGCCTCCTCACTGAATAAGTGTCATCATGCTGCCTATCATATAGGTCTGCATAAGCACCTCCCTGCCAGCTCCTGCTGCCTAAACTATGTTAGGATGATAACTATAAGCACTTCAAGAGGCTTTATTCATGCAGTGTTCATTGAAAGCTGTGGGGTTGTCATTGAGCATGGACAGAAAACATTCTTGGTAGCACAGAAGTTGGAGTTAAAACACTCTAATGTGGCTTGTATTGATTAGACAAACCCAACCCCTTGCACTGCTAACAGGCCAGCCTTGGTTTCTTTCTGATTTCCTGCAATCAGCCCGGTGCCAAGGCCCCGAAGTTCTCTGAAATCCACCACCCACACCCAAGAAGTTCAACTCCAGCCAAGGTTTATTGCAGTCAGAGCACAACACTCACTGCAACCCAAGGCTATGCCCCAAACATGTTTTACCCACAGCAGGGCTTAATCATGGGGACATGGCTTTGGGTGGGGGTGAGCGGTGATATATCATTCCAGTTGTTGGAATACATTGTTCATTTTGTGCAACAACTACATCAGCCAGTAAATGGCAGTGTTTGTAAGTTTGTAGCTGCATCTATGGTAAATTCTATATCTTTTCTCTGTAATAAAATTTCCTTTTTCCTGTCTGCAGTTAAGCAGCAAAGCCCATGTGGACTGTGCACTGTCTGTTCTGTATATACAGAATTTCTAACAGGTTATGGGCCCAAACATAGCCCATCCACACAGCCAGAGAAAAGCTGAGACACCCAGTCATAGCCCTTTACAGCAAAAAAAGTGCAAGATACAGCAACAGAAAAAAGTCTGCAACAAAAATAAACAAAATGGTCAGTAACACAGCTGCAACAAAGCTTTCATTAGCAAATCTGACAAAGCAGAACTACCATCTTGAATATTCAAGATGAAAATGCTAGACAAAAACTTTGAGTATTGCCTCACTTAAGACTGATAAATAAAATAACAATGTGCCATCATCCAGAATAATTAAATACAAGATGAAAATGCTGCTAACAAGAGAAGGTACGTGAAAATATAAAAATTAAGTCAGGCCAGAACACCCTTCAGATTAGTGGATAGAGAAATAACAAAAAGCTTAGAGCACAATCTCTCTTAACATAGAAGATGATAAAATCATACATATATGTAAGTGTGAAACTGCTAAAGAAATGTGGGAAGGATTACAAAAGGTGCATGAAAGAGCTAATCTCGGCAATAAACTGTATTTGATTAGAAAGCTATACCAAACCAAGCTGAAGAATGGCCAGTATATGCAAGGATACATAAAGCACACCTTGGAAATTGTTAAACGCCTGAGAGGTATAGGAGAAGAAATAAAAGATTTTCATGTCGCAGCACTATTACACAGTGGATTACCAGAAGGTTATGAAACGCTTGTCAAAGCACTTGATGCACGTCCAGATGATGAACTGACATTGGAATATGTTAAGGGAAAGCTTGTGGATGAATATAAGCGTAAAACAGGAAGAATTAATAGTGACAGTGCTTCTGTCGCAGAGTCTGCTTTAAAGATGAAAAATAGAATTAAAAACACGCAAGAAGAAATGCTTGAATGTTTTGTGTTCAAGAAACAAGGTCATATGAAGCGGAGTTCCACTCAAAAGTGGAACTTCCACTTATCTGTCTCCTCCCCCCCCCCCCCCTGCCG
Organism: Rana temporaria; assembly: GCF_905171775.1. Classification (NCBI taxonomy): domain Eukaryota; kingdom Metazoa; phylum Chordata; class Amphibia; order Anura; family Ranidae; genus Rana; species Rana temporaria. The sequence continues at coordinate 200,867,822 of NC_053494.1, read as the reverse complement.
GTGCCACATTTGGAACCTTTCAGGGTGGAGGGGGAGGGGTAGCTGTCTTTGACAGGTGCCGTTCACCACTTCTGGAGATGGCGCTGCAGCGCAGTCTCTCAGAAGTTCGGCCTCCCTCCTCCGCCGCCGGGCCAAATAGAAATCCCAGTAGGGAACCGGGTTCCCTTACCAGGAATGGTGGGGCAGCTGCACCCGACAGCTGATCCGAAGATAGGCAGGGGTGCTGACATCGTGGGCTCCCTGGACAGGTAAGTGCCCATATATTAAAAGTCAGCAGCTGCAGTATTTGTAGATGCTGATTTTAAATTTTTTTGTAGGGGGCTGGACCTCCTCTTTAAAAACAGATTGCAGAATCTGGAAAGTTAGAATGCAAAAACACTAAACTACAAAAGGCCAAAAGTGTGAACGAAGAAACTGATTTTGCTTCAGGTAATGAATATGTTTTCCAATCCAAAGGTCGCACCTCATCTTTGCAGGCATGATGTTTTGATTCAGGAGCTTTGAGTCACATGACAAATGACAAAATGTATTTATTCAACTTGACCAGAGTAAAACAGAAACAATCAGCACAGCTAATGGCCAAATAATGGAATTAGAAGGGATAGAAAACGTTTTTCTTTACTGTCCTATTTCCCAGAGTGCCACCAGAAAGATACCTGTGAGAAATGTCCTCTATGTCCCTGCTCTTGAAACCAATCTTTTGCCAGTGAATATGCTTACAAAACAAGGCAATGTAGTGACCTTCCAAGATGACAGTTGTGCCATCACAAAAGGGGATATCTTACTTGCAAAGGTTAACATTACAGATGAACTGTATCAGCTGAACTGCAAGTGAGGTGGTTAATACTGCCAAGGAGGAAAAAAAATTCAAACTGCATTCACTGCATTGCACAGAAGACTGGCATAATAAAGAAATTAACTGAGAATGACTATGCAAGTGGAAATAAGATTAGTCCATGTGATCAAACAATAAAATGCACCAGCTGTATAAAAGGAAAACTGACAAGAAAAGCCTTTCCAAAGCAAAGTAACAGCAGAGCCAAGAAACCTCCAGACTTAATTAATTCAGTTCTTTGTGGTCCAATGGCAAAATTGACTCCAGGAAAGAGGTATTTTCTTACTTTTATAGATGTATAAAAGTATACTACAATATATCTGTTACACAACAAAAGTGAAGTACTGGAGAAACTTGAACAGTATTTGGCTCAAGTACGCAACAAATTTGGCAAAATGCTGAGTGTAGTGTGCACAGACAATGAAACTGACTATACAGGTGATAACACACAGGCGATTCTCGTAAAGCATGGCATAATAATCCAAACTACTGTACCATACAAGAAAAACAGGGTTGCAGAAAGAATGGAACATACTCTATGTGAGAGTGGAAAACCATGCTGTCTGATGCAGATATGGCAACCACAAACTGGGGGGAGGCAATTATGACCGCATGCTATCTCCAATATCGACTACCAAGAAAATCAACTGAGAAAAATCTGTGGAATGGAAAATCCCAGAATTTGAACCATCTAAAGATTTTTGGAAGCAAAGCCCATAGGAAAAAAGGACAAATTGGGATGCATGTACAAAGGAAGGTGTACTTGTGGGGTACAATATGTCTCAAAAGGGATTCAAAATTCTACACCAAGACACAAACAAGGTAACCATCAGTAGAAGTGTAATTATTGATGATGAAGTGTAATTATTAACTTCAGTTTGTTCAAAATTTCATAAACTAACACAAACACTTCAAACTGAGGGACATTCCACATCAGTGTCACATGAAGATAAGCAACAAAGTTGACTGGAGTCAGGCTCAGAGGCCAGTAGCTATAGCAGTGGAGCTCCTGATGGTGGAGATGGGTTTTGCTGCATGTTGGTACGAGGTCATGGACCTCAGGATTGCCCCACCAGGAAGTGAGCAAGCTGGGGTCCAGTAGCAGATATAGCAGGTAGAGATCAGGCAGAAAGTCAGGAAACAAGCTAAAAGGTCAGTAACTAATGGTTGCAGGTTGGAATTAAGCATAAGTGCAGTCGAGGAACAAGTCAAAGGTCGGTAACGATACAGACTGAGAGACAAAAGTGAGATATAGGCTGGAGGGAGCACAATAATCTGGCAAACAGGAAGTACAGAGACATTGCTTAAATCAGGAAGTTCGTGGGAGGCGCAAAGAGTTCAAGGTTCAAGACACACAATATGGGTTGTGCTGGCGCTGAAGAGAGTTAATAAGGTGACTGGAGGACCTCAATTATGAGGAACGACTACAAGCACTAAATGTATTCTCGCGGGAGAAGAGACACTTGAGAGGGGACATGTTAGAGATTTACAAATATCTCAATGGTGAAAAAAACTATTCAGTCTCAGGGGACTGTGAGAAGAAACGGGGATACACAATAAGATTGGAGGAGTTTTAACCTTAAACTGCACAGGGGGTTGTTCACTGTCAGGGCGATAAGAATGTGGAACTCTCTTCCACAAATGGTGGTGTCAGCGGGGAGTATTGATATTTTTAAAAGACTCTTGGACGTGCATCTTAAAGAACACAACATAAAGGGATATGGGAAATGATTATCGACACTGACACACATAAACCTACACATGTTGAACTGGATGGACTATTTTATTTATTCAACCTTACCTACTATGTAACTACAAATGATTCAAGACAGGATCATTCAAGGAATTGTCAGGGGACTGTCCAGTGTTTTAGGTGGCTCTGCAAGCAGAGTCATTGCCAGACACAGCTGAGGTCCCAGATTCAAGTCCAGGCCCTGACACAAAGTGATATAGAAATTAACGCAGACTGTACAAATATTGTAAAAGGAGAAACCAGACCAAGAGGCTTCAATCAAGAAATCTACCAGAAGCAATGAAGGTATCCCAGCCAAACGTCTGTCCTATGTTGCTCACATTAAAGCATTAAAACCAGAGCCAGATTCATGGGATGAGATGCAAAGACTTCCAGCTCATGAGAAACAAATGTGCATCAGCGCCGGTGAAGAAGAGATGACATCTCTTAATAAACTTAAACATTTATAAAACTGAGATCCGAAATGGGACTAATATAAGGAGTAGTTGTTTGAGTGGGGGTGTTGGAATACATTGTTCATGTATTCCATTGTATTTGTATTTTGTGCAACAACTACATCAGCCAGTAGATGACAGTGTTTACATGTTTGTAGCTGCATCTACTGATACGCCGGCGTACTTTCAAATTTCCCACGTCGTATCTTTGTTTTGAATCCTCAAAACAAGATACGACGGCATCTGGGTTAGATCCGACAGGCGTACGTCTTCGTACGCCTTCGGATCTAAGATGCAATTCTTCGGCGTCTGCTGGGTGGCGTTCCCGTCGTAATCCGCGTTGAGTATGCAAATTAGCTATTTCCGACGATCCACGAACGTACGAGCGGCCGTCGCATTCTTTTACGTCGTCTCTAGTCGGCTTTTTCCAGCGTATAGTTAAAGCTGCTGTTTGGTGGCGTATAGTTAAACCTGCCATGTTAAGTTTGGCCGTCGTTCCCGCGTTTAATTTGAAATATTTATTTTCATTTGCGTAAGTCTTCCGTGAATCGGGATGGACGTAATTTATGTCCACGTCCAAAAAAATTACGTCCTTGCGACGTCATTTAGCGCAATGCACGGCGGGAAATTTAGGGACGGCGCATGCGCAGTTCGTTTGGCGTGGGGACGCGCTTCATTTAAATGAAACACGCCCCCCCCTACTCTTGGACTTGAATTAGGCGCCGTTACGCCGCGAGAGATACACTACGCCGCCGTAACTTACGGCACAAATTCTTCCAGGATTCGAAACAAAAAAAGTAAGTTACGACGGCGTAGCGTATCTCAGATACGCTGCGCCGGGGCAGATCTTTGTGAATCTGCCCCACTGTCTTTTCTCTGTATAATACAATTTCAATTTTCCTGTCTGCAGTTAAGCAGCAAAGCCCATGTGGACTGTGCACTGTCTGTTCTGTAGGGCAATATAGAGAATATCTAACACCCAAAAAACATTGACTGGAGTTGCACATTTTCAGTGAGCTGCTCGTTATTTGGATGGTGGATTGTTTTGATGTTGTCACAGCAGAGGAATGGCAGGAATAGGGACAAGGCCTATACTGGCTTATACTGGAAAACAAGCCTAAGCAAGAAAACATAGCACTTCAAACATATAAAATAATGACTAATGCATATTACATAACATGAATGGATATAGTTCTCTTTACCTTGAATTGGGTTCTTTCACGGTGAGTTGAGAATCAGTCTATCGGTGTAACAATGGTTCACCCAGAAGGAAGAATCGGCACATTGTGAAATGACAGTGTATCTTGAAACAATGTGAAATCTTTAATACAGCACAAAAATATGTGACACTATAATCAGCACATCAGACATTATTCTGTACAATTCATAATTGCCAGCTAATTATAATTATTTCTAGAGATACGTGAACCGAGTAGCAGGTGCAATTAAGCGCGTCACGTGGTGTCGTTGTTCTTCTTTGCACTTCCCAGCGAGACACAAGGACGGAATTTCTTTAGAACATAGTTTTCCCCCTTGTTTGTTATGAATGTGCCGTATACACTAATGGCACTTTATCAAGAGTGAAAATAATCGATTACGGGACGTTGTCATTAACACGGTAAAGAGAAAATTCTTCTTTTAGGTTAAAGGTTACCTGTCCCTCTCATGGCTTTTTCCTTTAAGCGAACCTGCAGTCTCAAAGAGGGCGTTTCCTCCCTCCAACTCCCCCAACCGCCGCAATATGAAATGGTAATTTTTTTGGGGTTAGCGTTATGTTTTTACTGCGGATTTGCCCCCTCCAGCACGTAAATAACATGCCTAAAATGTGCTAACCACTTCAATACCCAGGACAATTTTCAGCTTTCAGCGATGTCACACTTTGAATGACAATTGTGCGGTCATACAACTCTTTACCCATATGATTTTTTATAATTTTCTTCCCACAAATAGAGATTTCTTTTGGTGGTATTTGATCACCTCTGGGGCTTTATTTTTTGCTAAAAAACTGGCTGCATTTGGGGGGGAAACTGGCTGCATTTGGGGGGAAACTGGCCGCATTTGAAGGGAAACTGGCTGCATTTGAATGGAAACTGCCTGCATTTGGGGGGGAAACTGGCTGCATTTGAATGGAAACTGGCTGCATTTGGGGGGGAAACTGGCTGCATTTGGGGGGAAACTGGCTGCATTTGGGGGGGAAACTGGCTGCATTTGGGGGGAAACTGGCTGCATTTGAGGGGAAACTGGCTGCATTTGAATGGAAACTGGCTGAATTTGAATGTAAACTGGCTGCATTTGAATGGAAACTAGCTGCATTTGGGGGAAACTGGCTGCATTTGTGGGTAAACTGCCTGCATTTGAAGGAAAACTGCCTGCATTTGGGGGGGGGGGGGCTGGCTGCATTTGGGGGGGAAATTGGCTGCATTTGGGGGGAAACTGGCTGCATTTGAGGGGAAACTGCCAAAACTGGCTGCATTTGGGGGTAGACTGGCTGCATTTGAGGGGAAACTGGCTGCATTTGAATGGAAACTGGTTGCATTTGAATGGAAACTGGCTGCATTTGAATGGAAACTGGCTGCATTTGAGGGGAAACTGGCTGCATTTGAATGGAAACTGGCTGCATTTGAATGGAAACTGATGGCATTTGAGGGGAAACTGATGGCATTTGAGGGGAAACTGGCTGCATTTGATTGGCACAGTGGCGGCAATTGGTGTTTGGTTTTTTTTCAGTTTGTTTGCGCCCCCCCCCCCCCCTAACATTTTTGAACACCAGTCACCACTGCTTCATAGGGTAGGAAGCGTAGAGCGTCACCTTGAGGTGACTACAAAGTACTGCACCAATTTACACTTCTCAAAAGTTTTATAACACATTTTGAGATGTCTGTAATGAATAATGGAGAAGCACATCTTAGTAAATAAATATTTGATAGAATAATTGTAGAATTGTGCATTACCTACATTCGCGGTGGAGCAAGATTAGAAGCCGGATTACGATTGACGTTTAGATTAAGGACCGGTCTAATCGCATTAACCATTAGGAATGATTCTACAGGTAGGACAACTGTTGGCTTTAGTGAAGTGTGGCTTTGCTATGGGATCCAGGCTTTAGGCCTATTTCGATTATTTATGTACCATAAAAAGGAGCAGTCAGTTCTCATGTCTGTATCACGCTGGCATTAGCTTGTAAACACCGATCTAAAGAGCAGCAGCTTCAACAAACATTTACAAAAGCATTTAACAAGCTTTTGAAAGCTTTCTTAAAGCCCTTAAAATACCTTTCAGCTCTAGACGGGGAGAGAAAAACATTTTGCAGTGCTGCTTGAAGCTTGCTAAAACCCACTAAAGCCCGCTAAAAGGTCATTTAACCATTTCAGCCCCGGAAGGATTTACCCCCTTAAAGTGGACCTTCAGTCATTTTTTCATCATTCCATCTATTGAATCTTCTGCCCTTGTTGTTTAAACTTTGGATAGTAAAACATTTTTTTTTTCTGCCAGTAAATCCCTTATACAGCCCACTTCCTGTTTCTTGTCTGGTCATTAGCCTAGGCTTATGACATCATGCACAGCTCTCTCTCTCACTCTTGTGAGAGTTTGCCAGGAAGGGAGGGCGGATGAGTCATAAGAGAGCCCATGAGAGCTGCAGAGCTGGAGGTGTGCCTCTGTGTGTCTGTGTAAATCCAGTAAGCAGCTTAACCTGCCCACAGTTAAAATGGTTGCAGCCAGACTCAGTAGGGGAAGATTTCTGCAGCATACGGTATTTAGCAAGTACAGAATCACAGTGGCCCAGATTCAAGAAGCACTTGCGCCCGCGCAACCATAGGTTGCGTGGCGCAAGTGCTTACTTGCTCCGGTGTAACGAGTGCTCCTGATTCAGGAACATCGTTACACCGACTGCAGCCTAGGATATGACAGACATAAGCCTCCTTATGCCTTCATATCTCAGGCTGCATTCTTGCGTTGGCCGCTAGGGGGTGCGGCCATTGTGATCGGCGTATAGTATGCAAATTGCATACTACCACCGATTCACAAAAGTTGCGCGGGCCCTGCGCACGCAAGGTACGGAGTTTCCGTACGGCAACTTTAGCGCAAGGTTGCTCCTGCTAATAGCAGGGGCAACCAATGCTAAAGTATAGCTGCGCTTCCCGCTCGTGAAATTTAAATTTCACGTCGTTTACGTAAGTGATTCGTGAATGGCGCTGGACGCCATTCACGTTCACTTAGAAGCAAATGACGTCCTTGCGACGTCATTTGCCGCAATGCACGTCGGGAAAGTTTCCCGACGGAGCATGCGCTGTTCGCTCGGCGCGGGAGCGCGCCTTTTTTAAATGATTCCCGCCCCCGGCGGGATCATTTACATTAGGCGCCCTTACGCAGGGCTAATTAGCATAGCGCCCGCGCAATTTACGGAGCTACTGCTCCGTGAATCGCAGGCAAATCGAAATATTTGCGTGGGCGCAGAGAAAAATCTTTGCTTTTTGCCCACGCAAATATTGCTCCGATCTACCTGAATCTGGGCCAGTATATATAAAATAATATGCAAAGTGGTTGGAGGGAAGCTTCAGAATGGCAAAGATGTTTTTATTACAAATTATGTGAGCAGAATTCAGTTCCTCTTTACTCACTTCAGCCCCGGACCATTTGGCTGCCCAAAGAACAGAGCACTTTTTGCGATTCGGCACTGCGTCGCTTTAACTGACAATTGCGCGGTCGTGCGACGTGGCTCCCAAACAAAATCGACGTCCTTTTTTTCCCCACAAATAGAGCTTTCTTTTGGTGGTATTTGCTCATCTCTGCGTTTTTTATTCTTTGCGCTATAAACAGAAAAAAAAAAACAATTTTGAAAGAAAAAAAATATTTTTAAGTTTTTGTTATAATAAATATCCCCCAAAAAACATTTAAAAAAAATTATTTCTTCATCAGTTTAGGCCGATACGTATTCTTCTACATATTTTTGGTAAAAAAAATCCCAATAAGCGTATATTGATTGGTTTGCAAAAAAGTTATACATTTATGGCATTTTTATTATTATTATTATTTTTTGGCCGTGTTCTGCGATTTTAGCGGGACTGCAACATTGCCGTGGACAGATCAGACACTTTTGACACTTTTTTGGGACCATTGACATTTATACAGGGATTACTGTATAAATGTCACTGGCAGGGAAGGAGTTAACACTAGGTACATAAGGTACATATAGCTTCTTGAGCACCAAATCTCCACTTCTTTAGGTTGATGGTATTTAATACTTTTAAGCACCAGAGACTTGGCTTATGGTAAATTTAGCATATTAGAGCTCCCAGGGATTTGGAGTGCTTAAGAAGCTATATGATGGCTCATGCAAGCAACTGCAAGTGAATCCTAGGACAGGTATACTATACAATATATGTCCATATGTTTGTGGAGGCCTGGCCTTCATACCTATATGGGCTTGTTGCATATCAGATTTCAAAACCATAAGCATTATTATAGATTTGCCCCCCTTGTTGGCCATACCAGAGTGGCCAGCCTCCACTCTTCTATGAAGGACCTCAAGAAGATTTTGGAGTATCTATAGGAATTTGTGCGCATTCATCCAAAAGAGCAATTGTGAGGCCAAGTATTGATGGTGGTGGTTGAGAAGACCTGACTCCAGGGGCGGACTGACAACTCATGGGGCCCCCGGGCAATAGAAAATTTTGGGGCCCCTGGGCTTACAGATGGCCACCATGCCAGGAGGCAGTGCAGAGGCGGGGCAGCTAAAATCTCGGGATTTTCACATCAAAACCATGTCGGTTTCGGACATATCAGGGACAGATCTAAAAAAAACATAGATTTTTACATACTGTCCCTGGTTTTACTGAGCCTGGCAACCCTGATGGGGCCCCCTAGTGGCATGGGGCCCTTGGGCAGTGCCCGAGTGACTCAATGGTCAGTCCGCCCCTGCCTGACTCACAATTGGCATCCAATTCAGGGCTTTGTGCCACACCAAACTCATCAAATGATGTCTTTACTGGGATGAAAGGAGCCTGAGGACTTCAAGCATATCCAAATACAAAAAGAAAAATGTAATATATTGTAGCTTACCAGTCCTTAGATATGGATGCTTCACTAGTTTTTTCTTTTTTTTTTGCCTTTTTTAATTTTATTTACCTGGTGATCTGCCAGTGACACACTCTCTGTCCTAGTGACAAGTCATTAACTTCACTATAGATAAGGAAAAAGGGACTTGCCGCTCCAGGCAGATCTGTTTTGTGATTATCCTCCTCTCAGGAACCACGGGTGCAGGCAATGCATATAGCAGACGGGAAATTAAGTATTCTGGACAGCCGCACTCCAAACAATCGTTGCCTTTATTGGTAAAATCAGGAAAAAGTACTAAAAGCCACAGAAAACTGGACAGCTGACGCGTTTCACACTATACTTAGGCCCAGGTTCACGTAGTTCGGCGCATTATTACGGCGGCGTAGCGTATCGTATTTACGCTACGCCGCTGTAAGTCAGAGAGGCAAGTGCTGTATTCACAAAGCACTTGCCTCCTAAGTTACGGCGGCGTAGCGTAAATGGGGCCGGCGTAAGCGCGCCTAATTCAAATGAGGATGAGGGGGGCGTGTTTTATGTAAATGGGTGGTGACCCGACGTGATTGGCTTTTTTTTGTGTCGTCCGTGTACACATCCCAGTGTGCATTGCTCCAAAGTACGCCGCAAGGACGACTTACGCAAACGACGTAACATTTTCAAATTTCGACGCGGGAACGACGGCCATACTTAACATTGGCTACGCCATCTAGGGGGCAGGTTTATCTTTACGCTGCGTATCTCTTACGGAAACGGCGTATCTTTACTGCGACGGGCAAGCGTACGTTCGTGAATCGGCGTATCTAGTCATTTACATATTCTACGCCGAAATCAACGGAAGCGCCACCTAGTGGCCTGCGGAAAAATTGCACCCTAAGATACGACGGCGCAAGCCGTCGTATCTTAGCTAGGTTTAAGTGTATCTCAGTTTGAGCATTCACTTAAACTTACGACGGGCTTAGATTCCGAGTTACGTTGGCGTATCTACTGATACGCCGGCGTAACTCTTTGTGAATCCGCCCCTTAGTGTTTAATCATAGCCCATAACATAGATAGGCGGGATTCTGTAGTCCTTATAGCAGTGGCGGCTCGTTCATTAGGGACGCATGGCCCCCCCCCCCCCCCTATCTATCGTGCGTCTGGCCCCCTGACCTACATATAGGGCACTGGACCATGGGTACAAAAAGTTACTTTTTAGCATGACCCACAATAAACATTAAAGTGGAACAAAACTCCCAAAAGGAGTTAGTTCCTCTTTAACATCGCACCCAAACCCCCACCCCCCACTCTGCAAGGAAAATTGCGTATTTATTTTTCTTCTTTTTGCTTCATTTTTTAATTGTTAGTCCCATCTCCTGCCACCATTCCTTCCAAGGCCAGAATTACATTTTACCTGGTCCTGCTGCCTCCTGGGATATTTACGCCACATGTCCCAGAAGGCTGCAGGATCGGCACACAGATCGGTCAACAATGGAAAAAGCCTGTAGGACAGCCATTGTCCTACACCTGGAGGAGGCAGCCAGCGGACCAAAATGGCAGCACGGGACCTACTGTGTGACACCCAAACTGGTTTGCAGCCAGAAGAGAACACAGCAATACAGGTAATAGGGGACACATATTGGGGGAGGGGGGGTGTTGTTTAGTGCCGCATAAAGGAACACTAAAGGTTCAAATGGCCCCGATCCTGGTCTTCTGGGGTCTCTCGGCGGCTGTCTCGGCTCCTCCCCGCATCAGCTAACCCCCTTCATGGGAAGCTCTCTCCCAAGGGGGTTAGCTTGCGGGCGCGCTTCCGTGATACAGCCGGCGGCTATAGCCGCCGACTGTATCACTCGGCCCAGCCCCCGGCGCGCCGCATCATTGGTTTGATTGACTGCAGCGGGAGCCAGTGGCTGCGCTGCTATCAATCATCCAATGAATGAGCCGAAAAGCCCAGTCGAGAAGCCTGCTCGTTCACGACGGGGGACTTTCGAGGGCTCAGGTAAGTAAACCAGGGGGGCTGGGGGGCCGGAAAACATAAACTTTACAACCTATTTAAAGGCCTTATGCACTCCCACAGAAAACAATGGCTGTACGTGGGTAAGTGTAGAATGCGCTTATGCATACAGACGCACACTCCTAGGACTCCCGGCCAATCAGGACTCAGGACCCACTTCCCTTAGCAAGCTCATCTCACACCGGATCCCATCTGCCTCCTTACGGTAAGGCCACAGATCGCCGCCTTCCTGTCCATCTCATGCGCGGGGGGAATCCCTTCCTTCTTATCCATCTCCCGCGGAGGGAGGGAGATCGCCACCTTCCCATCCTCTTTGGTGGGGGGGAGTGGCTTAATTGCGAGTGTGCAAGTGAGGGTGGCATGTTTATCAGCCTCCCCGCCAAAATATTGAGCACCAGCCGCCACTGGTCAGGTGCCTATACACATGCACTCTTTTATGCAAGCACCAGTGTATGAGCTATTCATTTCTAAGGGCAGCTGTACGCCGCATCTGTGGCTACAGGGCAGGTAAAAGCACCAACATTTAACAGCCCCATGTGCCCATGTGGATGAGGCCCAATGGCTGCTGAACATGTCTCCTTTATGCACCTATTAACAGTTGGTGTGGCTGAAAAGCCTGAAGTCAAGTATTTGGAGGGGTGTCCGCATCACTTTTAGCCCCCATAGTGTACTATAGTGGCTGCCTCCACGCTGCAAGGGTTACTGTAATTGTTTCTTTAGGTCCAGGGGGTTGCAAAAAGCAGTTTTACTTACCTGATCCTCCACACCCCATACTTCCCCCCCATGCTCCCGCAGTAGACTGTCCCACATTCTCACATCCCATGCACGACTATGGGCTCTGCATTGTACTTGATGACGTCAGAGGACCTGCAACTGCTGAAAACAGGGGAGGAGAGGCTCTGAAGAGGATGCAGGGAGTGGGCGGGAGTGGAGGGTCAGTTAAGTAAAACTGCTTTATCTGGTCCCCTAAACCTAAACAAGCATTTTACCCTTATGCCGAGTACAGACGATCGGAAATTCCGACAACAAAACCGTGGATTTTTTTTTTGACGGATGTTGGCTCAAACTTGTCTTGCATACACACGTTCGCACAAATGTTGTCAGAAATTCCAAATGCCAAGAATGCGGTGACGTACAAGATGTACAACGGCACCATTAAAGAGAAGTTTAATACCAGTCGTTAGGGTTGTCCCGATACTAGTATCGGTATCGGGACCGATACCAAGCATTTGCCTGAGTACTTGTACTCGGGCAAATACTCCCGATGTTTCACCCGATACTTGTACTGTCAGCGGTGATCAGTGCGTGGGGGAGTTACAAGCACCGATCACTGCTGTATAGATTTAACAGTAATTTCTTTGCTTCTCTTTCTCCCACCCAGCTTTCAGCTGCTTTAAAACCAGCGGTGATCGGTGCTTGCAACTCCCCCACACACGATCACCGCTGACTGTCCCGTGTCCTCCTCCAACCCCCCTCCGTTTTGCTGCAGTCTCCCTCCCTCCATGTCCCCCATCGTGTTCTCTCTCTCCCTCCGTGTCCCCCTGTGTTTCTCTCTCCCTCCGTATCCCCCCCCGTGTTTCTCTCTCCCTCTGTGTCCCCCTGAGTTTCTCTCTCTCCCTCCGTGTATCCCTCCGTATCCCCCCTCGTGTTTCTCTCTCCCTCTGTGTCCCCCCCGTGTTTCTCTCTCCCTCCATGTCCCCTCGTGTTTCTCTCTCCCTCCGTGTCCCCCCCGTGTTTCTCTCTCCCTCCGTGTATCCCGCTGTGTTTCTCTCTCCCTCCCTGTATCCCTCCGTGTCCCCCCGTGTTTCTCTCTCCCTCCGTGTCCCCCGCTGTGTTTCTCTCTTCCTCCGTGTCCCCCCCATGTTTCTCTCTCCCTCCGTGTCCCCCCGTGTTTCTCTCTCCCTCCGTGTATCCCTCCCGTGTTTCTCTCTCCCTCCGTGTCCCCCCCCGTGTTTCTCTCTCCCTCCGTGTCCCCCTGTGTTTCTCTCTCCCTCCGTGCCCCCCGTGTTTCTCTCTCCCTCCATGTCCCCCCGTGTTTCTCTCTCCCTCCGTGTCCCCCCCGTGTTTCTCTCTCCCTCCGTGTATCCCTCCGTGTCCCCCCCGTGTTTCTCTCTCCCTCCGTGTATCCCGCTGTGTTTCTCTCTCCCTCCCTGTCTCCCTCCGTGTCCCCCCGTGTTTCTCTCTCCCTCCGTGTCCCCCGCTGTGTTTCTCTCTTCCTCCGTGTCCCCCCCATGTTTCTCTCTCCCTCCGTGTCCCCCCGTGTTTCTCTCTCCCTCCGTGTATCCCTCCCGTGTTTCTCTCTCCCTCCGTGTCCCCCTGTGTTTCTCTCTCCCTCCGTGTCCCCCCCCGTGTTTCTCTCTCCCTCCGTGTCCCCCTGTGTTTCTCTCTCCCTCCGTGCCCCCCGTGTTTCTCTCTCCCTCCATGTCCCCCCGTGTTTCTCTCTCCCTCCGTGTCCCCCCCGTGTTTCTCTCTCCCTCCGTGTATCCCGCTGTGTTTCTCTCTCCCTCCCTGTATCCCTCCGTGTCCCCCCGTGTTTCTCTCTCCCTCCGTGTCCCCCGCTGTGTTTCTCTCTCCCTCCGTGTCCCCCCGTGTTTCTCTCTCCCTCCGTGTATCCCTCCCGTGTCTCTCTCTCTCCGTGTCCCCCTGTGTTTCTCTCTCCCTCCGTGTCCCCCCCGTGTTTCTCTCTCCCTCCGTGCCCCCCCCTGTGTTTCTCTCTCCCTCCGTGTCCCCCTGTGTTTCTCTCTCCCTCCGTGCCCCCCGTGTTTCTCTCTCCCTCCGTGTCCCCCTGTGTTTCTCTCTCCCTCCGTGTCCCCCCAGTGTTTCTCTCTCCCTCCATGTCCCCCCGTGTTTCTCTCTCCCTCCGTGTCCCCCCCGTGTTTCTCTCTCCCTCCGTGTATCCCTCCGTGTCCCCCCCGTGTTTCTCTCTCCCTCCGTGTATCCCTCCGTGTCCCCCGCTGTATTTCTCTCTCCCCGTATCCCCCCCGGCTCCTTACTGCTCCGAATGGACAGAGTCAGTGATCACTGACTCTGTCTATTCACATAACTGAAACATTGTAAACTGTGATTACAATGTTTCAGTTTATGAATGAAGAGAAGGGGCTGTCTTCACTCCATTCATTTTCCACGCAGCTGATGCTGCTGAGAAAGGGACTGGGGAACATGTGTCCCTAGTCCCTTTCTCTGTCTCAAAGGGGAGATGTCAAAGGTCTGTTAAGACCCCTGATATCTCACCAAAGCCCCCCCAACAGGACTGAAAAAAAAAATAATAAAAAAAAAAAAGAATAAAACATTTTTTTGTGGAAAATAATAAAAAAATAAAAGAAAAAACACACTGACACGGTGTCAACAAATTGTAAAAAAAAATTTGTTAAAGATAAAAAAACAAAACAAAAAACTACTGACACTTGTGCCGCTGTCACATGAGATTAAAAAAGAGTATCGGTATTTGGTATCGGCGAGTACTTGAAAAAAAGTATCAGTACTTGTACTCGGTCTTAAAAAAGTGGTATCAGGACAACCCTACCAGTCGTGTTAGTAGAAGTTTGGTGAGAGACGATTTGTGCTTTTCAGCCTCGTGCTTTTCCATCTGTTACAGTGTGACGAACGCTAGTTTTACCAGACCGAGCGCTCCCGCGCTCCCGTCTCGTACTTGATTCCGAGCATGCGTGGAATTTGGTGCATAATCCAAATTTACAAGAACGGATTTTGTTGTCAGCAACAAGCTCTCAAATTTTTGTTGTCGGAAAATTCCAACAGCAAATGTCTGATGGAGCCTACACACGGTCGGAATTTCCGACAAAAAGCTCACATCGAACTTTTGTTGTCGGAAATTCCGACCGTGTGTACGCGGAATTACAATGCTAGGGCAGTGCCACTGCAAGGAAGCATTTTTACTTTCCCCGGAGTTCAGCTTTGAGCCGCTGGAAGGTTTACGGTAAATGTTCAGCTGTCCACAAGCTGCACACAGTGACTGGCTAATTTGTCTGGACTCAGTTAACATTGCAGCGCCCTGATGGCTCTCAGATCTGAATCTAATCAGAATCAATGACCAGGCACGACGGCCAAGCCTCTCCGGAACCACTAACAATTCGCCCTCCAGGCCCTTTCCTCTAAGAAACAAATCTCTTAATCTTCAGCGTGATGAAAGGCCTTTTAAACCGGCTGCAATCAAAGACGCGGTGATATCTCAATTACAGAACGTGCGGCCTGCTCTTTCATGAATTCAGAAGTTCAGATAAAGATTGGGCGTCCGGGTACGCTCTATTACGTGGGCGGCTGATAAATGGCACGGCGGCATCTAGCAAATGCTAAGACTGGCCATAAAGGGAAAGACTCTTCTGCCCAATCTGACGAAGGCAAAGGATTGTAAACGTTTTTTAGTTGTATCTTCTATGTGTTGAGGATTTGCAGTGGCCATCAATGTAAACGCTCATAATCAAGGAGAACTATTGTGTATTTTCAGTGAGCACCTTTTGAGCTATTATATACAGTGGGCCAGATCCACAAAAGGGATACGCAGGCGTAACTGCTGTTACGCCGTCGTATCCCTGTTCCTAACTATGGAACTGATCCACAGAATCAGTTTTCCATAGTTAGGGAGAAGATCCGACATGTGTAAGGGACTTACACTGCCGGATCTTAGGATGCAGTACCGCATCCGCTGCTGGGGGCATTTCGTGTCGAAATGCCGCCTCGGGTATGCAAATTAGCACTTACGGCGATCCACGAAGCTTTTACGCTTCGTTTTTTCTCCGTAAGTTTTAGTTTGCAAACGCAAAATTAGGGCTGCTTTTACAAAGTGTAAACTGTTTACACCTTGTAAAAACAGACCCTTCTGTCCAGCGACGCAATTTTTTTTTTGTTTTGAATTTTTTTTTTCCGCCGTATCTTTTTTTTTTCCCGACGCAACTTTATTGACCCGTCGCAATCCACAAAGCTCGGCGTAACGTAATTTCGCGCTATGCACGTCGGAAAAATGACGTCACGAGCATGCGCAGTATGGCCGGAGCGGGAGCGCGCCTAATTAAAATGGGAATCGCCCCCATGAAAAGAGGAACGCCTTGCGCCGGCGGAATTTAGGTTACACAGCCAAAAAAGTCTAGGTAAGTGCTTTGTGGATCGGGCACTTAGGTAGAAATTTTAAGGCAGTGTAACTTAAATGGGAATTTTTACGTTACGCCGGCTCTTTGTGGATTACCCCCAGTGCTGCACAATTCTGGCCAAAATGAGAATCGCAATTTTTTTTGCTTAGAATAAAGATCACGATTCTCTCAAGATTCTCATGGCGTAAAATCTTTCACATTATACAAAACAAATTGGGCTAACTTTACTGGTTATTGTTTTTTAATTCATTAAATTGTAATTTTTTTCCAAAAAAATTGCATTTGAACAACTGCTGCGGAAATACAGTGTGACATAAAATATAGCAACAACCACCATTTTTTTCTCTAGGGTCTCTACTAAATATATATATATATATATATATATATATATATATATATATATATATATATATATATATATTGGGCTAGATTCAGAAAGGAGTTACGTCGGCGTATCTCCAGATACGTTGTCGTAACTCCGAATGCGGCCAGTCGCATCTCGGCGCCTGATTCATAGAATCAGATACGCCTCAATGTTGCCTAGATACGAGCGGCGTAAGTTTCCTACGTCGTCGTATCTTGGAGTGCATATTTACGCTGGCCGCTAGGGGCGCTTCCGTAGATTTATGCGTCAAATATGCAAATGAGATAGATACGCCGATTCAGAAATGTACGTCCGCCCGGCGCATTGATTTACGTTGTTTACGTAAGGCTTTTTCCGGCGTAAAGTTACCCCTGCTATATGAGGCGTAGCCAATGTTAAGTATGGACGTCGGGCCAGCGTCGAATTTTGCGTCGTTTACGTCGTTTGCGTAAGTCGTACGCGAATAGGGCTGTGCGTAAGTTACGTTCACGTCTAAAGCAATGACTATTTGCGACGTAATTTGGAGCATGCGCACTGGGATACTTTCACAGACGGCGCATGCGCCGTTCGTTAGTAACGTCAATTACGTAGGGTCACGACTATTTTGCATACATCACGCCCCCTACCAGCCTATTTTGAATTAGGCGGGCTTACGCCGGCCCATATACGCTACGCCGCTGTAACTTCGGGCGCAAGTTCTTTCTGAACACGGGACTTGCCTGTCAAAGTTACGGCGGCGTAGCGTATATGAGATATGCTACGCCCGCCTAAAGATAGGTATTTGTATCTGAATCTAGCCCATAATGTTTGGGGGTTGTAAGTAATTTTCTAGCAAAAAAAAATTATTTTAACTTTAAACCAACAAATGTCAGAAAAAGGTTTAGTGTTTAACCCCTGGCCGACCACTGCGCGACGATATATGTCAGCATAGAGGCACGGCTGGGCATAGCAATATATGGGATGTCGTCTTTAAGACACGCGTGCCCGACACAAGCTCTGTGAGTGTGACTGCGGGTCCCGCGGACTCAATAGCCACTGGGAGTCCCGCAATCTGTCAATCAGCACTGTCCAGACAGGGGTCCTGCAGCCTCATTGGACAGTGAGAGGATTATGAAAACTCCTCCTCCAAGCTTTACTAAGAACTGATAGAAGTCACAAGACTGCTATATACTGCTAATGAGAAAAAGTATTTAGCAATTTATATTTACTAAAATAATCGCATTTCCATGTTCTGTGTACTGTGGGAGGCCCGATATAGTGAATGCAGAGTCCTGGGTTTAATAACCCTTAAGGGCTCCCAGGGTCAACTTTCTGAGAAAGAGGGACACATTTTAGTACAATGTTTGTAGGACACACCCCTGCGGACCACAATAAAATTATTACACAAAAAACGATTGGTTGCGCTAACAAGTGTATATTTCACCACTACCTTTCCTTTGTACTGGCTTTTCAAAATAGGAAATACAGTAACTCAGAGGTCTGAAAAGGGGTTCATGTAAAAAAAACAACATCTTATCCATTTTTATACAGGTCTATACATCAGACCACAAAGAGGGCCAAGAAAGGGAAAGGAGTACAGAGGGATTAAGTTAACAGAGGGATAGTACTCCACATTTGGGACAGTTGGGAGTGTGTATTTGTAAATGATGTATTCATATAAAATACACAACATAACATATTTTTTCCCTTGTCCTACCAGTTATCATTAGTCGGCAGCAACGTCGGGTCCAGCTCATGAAAATAAAACAGAGAGAGGAGCGCAAGGAGAAAAAGAAGAGGAAGAAGAAGCCCCACCACCATCATCCTCATCCTCAGCACAAAACACCACATCCACCCGAGCCTGCCTTCCGGAGGAAGCCCACCCCTATCCGCCGATTTGATGGCGATGTCATTTCCCCAGTAAGTGATCTGTTATGTGCGTCCTATTTGATCCCCCCCCCTGTTTTCTGTGGTTATGGGATAGAAATATAGGAACATAAGATGATGGCAGAAAAAGACCGAACATGCTACAGTACAAATCTGTTCATTTTTAAATACGAAATAAAATAACTGTATATACATTACATTAAATTCTGTTTCTCCAGGTACATCACCACCAGTGGCGGCCCGTAATGCAGGGCGCAAGGGTGCTACCCCCCTCTCCTCACAGGATCATCAACATTCATTCAGAGGGTCCCAGTTTGCCTTAGGTTGTCTATATCCAGCTCATTCTTCCCACTGACCACCAATGTAAGGAACATACTTTTCATTGTCCACCAATGTAAGGAACATACTTTTCATTGTCCACCAATGTAAGGAACATACTTTTCATTGTCCACCAATGTAAGGAACATACTTTTCATTGTCCACCAATGTAAGGGACCTTCTTCCTACTGACCACCAATGTAAGGGACCTTCTTCCTACTGACAACCAATGTAAGGAGCATTCTTTCCACTGATCACTAATGTAAGGGACATTCTTCCCACTGATCACCAATGTAAGGAGCATTCTTCCCTCTGATCACCAATGTAAGGAGCATTCTTCCCTCTGACTACCAATGTAAGGAGCATTCTTCCCACTGATCACCAATGTAAGGAACATTCTTCCCACTGATCACCAATGTAAAAAACGTTCTTCCCACTGATCACCAATGTAAGGGACATTCTTCCCACTGATCACCAATGTAAGGGACATTCTTCCCACTGATCACCAATGTAAGGGACATTCTTCCCATTCACCACCAATGTAAGGAGCATTCTTCCCACTGACCACCAATGTAAGGAGCATTCTTCCCACTAATCACCAATGTAAGGAACATTCTTCCCACTGATCACCAATGTAAGGAGCACTAATGTACCATGAGCTGTTGAAATAGTAACTATTTGGAGGGGTTCCCTGAGCCTGGAAAGTTGAAGGACTCTTCTTTAACCACTTCCCACTTGCCATGTGCATATATGGCAGAACAGCAGTGGGCTTCATCACCATGCAGCAATATATATGCATACAGCCAGCTTCCCAGTTACTGTATGGCTGATGAGAAATATGGGCCAGGTCCCATAAGTTGGGATTGACTAAAAATACACCAAAACAGTGGTGGCCAACCTTTCAGATCTCACAGACCACTAAATTCACAATTTTGGATCCCGTGGACCAATTACATGAATTTTACATGCCTTTTACACTCAACGCTCTGACTCTTTGACCCCGTCTCCCCTAACACTCTGCATCACACTGCTGCCCTATACTGACTCATCATTGGATCTCACCTCCTTATCCAGCCATGTGCTCTAGCTCCGTGCTCCCTCCCACAGTCTGTGATCAGCGCTGCCATTAGAAATCCCCTCCTCCTTCACCTCCCGCTCTCTGCACTACTCCCGGTGCCTCCCTCTGAGTTCACAGGAACCAGAACTACAGAGGAGGCATCGGGTATCAATCAGTCAATACTGTCAGCGTGTGATTGAGAACAACACTGGAAACAACATTGGGCAGTATACATCCACCACAATGACAATTTGCGGCAGAACCCATGGGAACCACCAAAACCATTGGTTGGCGACCGCTGCACTAAAACACTACATGTTTTTGATGAGTGAGCCCTTAGAGATAATTCAGCCTGCCCATGGAATAAACTAACAGCAGGGGTAGTGAGGCAGTCATCAGTGAATGGCTTCAAACATGCTTGGGACAAACATAGATCTATACTCAAGAAATAAAGTTAGAGCAGGCTCACACTGCGGCGGCACGACTTCGGGGGCGACTCTGCAAGGCGTCCTGAAGACGACTTCAGAGGCGATTAGCAAAATGACTTCTGTATAGAAGTCAATGCAAATCGCCCCGAGTCGCCCCCCGAAGTCGTACAAGAACCTTTTTCTAAGTCGGAGCGACTTGCGCCGCTCCTATCAGAACAGTTCTATTGCATAGAATGGGACGCAACTCGTCAGGCGGCTCAGCCAGTGTGAACTGGCTCTAAATATAAAAAATAAAAAATAAACCCAAAAAACAAACAAACAAACAAAAATATGGGCAGACTCGATGGACTAGTCTTTTTCTGCTGTCACTTTTCTATGTTTCTAAATAATCAAATACGTTTTCAGTTGAAGCTTATACATCTCCCTCTTCCTCTGCAGAGCTACATTCAGAGTTTCAGAGACCAGCAGTCGGGTTCTTCCCGAGGCCGGATCACTGGAGCTCACACGGTGGTGGACCTGGACTATGACTGTGGATCCCGCGTGCCGCTGACAGCGGGAGCGGCGTCGGCTGTCCGGGTATAACACAGAATGAAGAAAGCGGGGAGGAATGGTAGGAAGAAAAACAAATATTGGGGTCAGTCCGACACTCAGGCATTGCGCTGTAAGAACTCCATCAGGGAGATCCATCACCCATCGCAACATTCCAACAACTGTGCCGGCACAACGAGGAGCATCAGGGCCCTCCATAAACTGCGTCCACTCTGCATTGACTCCCACCTACCTCTCTACAGTCACTCATCACATAGCCATTCCTACCTACCTCCCTGCACTGCTACTTCAAGACCTCTCCCTATGTGGGCCTTCTCCAAACCCTTCTGTCTTCGAGACTGAATCCACTGGATGACCGAGCCAGGCAGTACGCTTTTGTGCCTACACCCCCCCCCCCCCATCGAGTTTCGTCTCCAAGCTTCTGCTTTCCTGAGCCTATTACAATGTCATCTGCTGGCCAAGTATAGTAACTCCGGGGCATGTTTTTTATTTCAGTGTACAAACACAGACTTGTGTACATGGTGTATATTCTGCAGAAAACGATCAAAGTTATAAGAAGACTCATAACTTGAAGGATCCAACAGGAGAGACGAAAAAAAAAAAAACTTCATTTCAGGAAAAAAAAGCCACAAGACTGATTTGGTCGGTTGTATTAGACTTTTCTGGAACTTTTCAATGGGTGATTTTTAAATTATTGTTATGGGTGGGGGAGGGTGGCAGAACGTGGCGTTTTTCAGGTGCGTGTTGCCGTGTGGTTGTTGGTGAGGGGACATCACCAAAAAGACGCAGACACAGTTTAACAGTCTTATGTAATTCATTCATTGACCTCATATAGGAAGTTTATCCATATTTTACGATATGTAGAACAAGATGGAGGTCCGTCTTTGCAACGGCTTGTGGATGGTTTGTAAATCTGGGGATAGGTTGCAAGGAAAGGTGCATGTTGTGGTATATACTCACTGAACACATGGCCTTAAGTTGACCGTACACTAGTAGAATTTTGTATGAAATATTTTGTTTTAAAGCGGAGGTCCGCCAAATATTTTTTTTTTAAAGTCAGCAGCTACAAATACTGTGGCTGCTGACTTTTAAAATAAGTATGTCGGCACCCGAAGCCGATCTCTGCCTCGGCTCTCGGATGCTGCCACCGCCATCTTCGGTAAGGGAATTAGGAAGTGAAGCCTTGTGGTTTCACTTCCTGGTTCCCTACTGTGCATGCGCAACTGGCGCTGCGCAATGCCACTGATCCCTGCTGTCTTCTGGGACTCGTGTGTCTCCCAGAAGACAGCGGGGGGGGCGCCGGACGTGGCGTAGATTCCCGCAGATAATGCAGGGATCTATGGCCGGAAGTGGGTGCAGATACCTGTCTTGGACAGGTATCTGCTCCCCCCTGAAAGATACCAAATGTGACACTGGAGGGGGGGAGGAATCTGGACAGTGGAGGTTCCATTTTTGTGTGGACCTCCGCTTTAACAATGCATGTTCAATTCTAGTGGAGTCAAATTGATGTACGTTTTCTATGACAGGGAGGTGAAAATTCAAACTTTTCAGTAAAGTTTTCATTCAAACTTTCAAACGACATTCGCTAAGCCATCGACTAGTGGTGCACCAAAATGAAAATCCCTGTGCCGAAACCAAAAATTCAGGATGGGCTTGGCTGAAAACCGAAATGGACAGTTTAAAAAAAAAAAATTAATTTAAAGCGGAAATAAACCCACCTGTGAAACAGTTTCATTTCCGGCACGTGCCGGAAATGTAACACCCTCATTGGTTGTGCTCTCAACCAAACTGTCAAACCATCCAATGGCTGGTGTCATAACTGTCTCCTCATTGGTTCACTGGCTGTGATTGACAGCAGTAGGAGCCAATGAGCTCCCGCGGCTGCCTCAGCCAACAAGGAGAGGGAGTCCCGGGACAGCTGAGTCTCTCCTGCACATGGCTGGATCGAGAGGGGGTTCAAGTGAGTATTGGGCTGTGGTGGGAGCTGCACACAGAAGTTTTTTTTACCTTCTTGCATAGAATGCATGAAGGTAAAAAACATTCAGACTTTACAGCCATTTTAAAGTAGATCAAAACTCAATCACTGAAATCTTGTAAAGTTGTAACATGTTAATGTCATTTCAAAGGCCATTTTGGTTAAAAAAAATGATCTGGTGATCCTGCCATGAAGATCCTTGTTCAGGCACTTCCTGTTCATGAGTGACAGCTGTTTGCTGATTGTGCTCTTGTGTTCTCACCCTGTCGCATGTGCTGCTTGCTTTGGCATGGTCCAAGAAAGCCGGTAAATTACTTGTCTTGCCTTGGGTGCTGACAACCCACGCTACGAAAATAATTTTACTGTTAGGGGTCCAAACAACTTGGGAAATTTTATCAAGGGGTCACGGCCCTAGAAGGTTGAGGACCACTGCCGTAGGTGAATGAAAAAAAGAGTGAAAATACTGAAAAAAATGCATCACAGCACATGAAAAACAGACAGGTCCCCTTTTTTTTTAATGTACAGACGATTCCCAACAATGTGATGCAAGTGCGCTGGGTGCGTTTGCAAGGTGCAAAATGAATGACAACACAATGCACTACGCGGCTGATCATGCGTTATCACACAGTGAAATGCAAATTTTATTATGCGTTACCCCAACGCACAGACGTGAAGAAAGCTTTAGGATTTAGATCTACTATTATTATACTACCCAGTGAAAAAAAGTATAACATTATGCAAAAAAAAAAAGGAAAAAAAAAACACGAATACCTCTGACTCTTCAAAATGTCTATTTTGTACCGCATCATTTTATATGGTTTCCAAACAGCTGTTACAGGGCTTTACCCCCATATACTTGTAGTAGTTGACACGCGGTACCTTAATCCAGATATGCACAAATCATGGACCTGCACACTGTCCCCAAAGCATATATCCTATATGACAGGTAAGATATCAACAGCCATGACTTACTATATGTACAAAGACTGTTTTATACTTCTTGGGATTTCATAGGGTTTAGAATCCATCTTATTCAATTTAGCGGTTCAAGAAGAAAATCCAGTACCATTGGCAATCAATCCTGTATTATTGGTGTAAAGTAAACAGCGATTGGTTGTTATAGGTTCCCGTCCTTGGTTTCTTGCACTGTTTATTGAATAAGCCCCATTTGATTGCAGCCATTTTGTATTGGGAAAGCCATGAAGAACATTGGACCTTTGAATCTGGAAATAGTGTTTGACAGTAAAGACGTACTGGGCACGGTACAGGTGGTTGGTTACAGTCAATGGGACAGTTGCGTACCATTGACTTTTATTTCTGTAAGGTCATCATAACTAAGATAAGAATTGTGGTAGCCTAGAAAATGGTGGCTCTTACTATAGCCTCATACACACGGTCGGACTTCAAACAAACTTTTCCGTGGATTTTTGTTTGAAGGCCGTTAGCCGGGAACACCCATAGCATACACACAGCAGGACTTTTTCTGCAAACTTTCCCAAAATCGTGTGATTTTTCTGCTCTTTACCGCCACCCTATGGTCAACTTCTGCTATTGTTGGTTGATTTTAACATTGGTTCTGGGCATGCGTGTTTGTACTTTGGACTAAAGTCTGATGGATTTCTGTACACACGATAGGACTTTGCACCGTAGGATTTTTATTGCCGAAAAGTTTGTCCGTTTGCAGAGCGAACTTTTGTCCGATGAAAACCGAAAAAGTTTGTCCGATGGAGTGTACACACGGTTGGATTTTTTTTGAAAACTTGCTCATTTTGAAGTTTGTTGTCAAAAAGTCTGATCGTGTGTATGGGGCTTATGGGTGGGCATACTTTCAAGAATAGTATGTGTTGCCTACATATAGCCTCGTACACACGTCGGACATCAAACAAACTTTCCAAACTTGTCCGAAGAGATTTGTCTGGTCACACCCATAGCATACACACGCTCAGACTTTTCTACGAACTTTTCTAAAACTTTCCCAACATCATGTGTTTTTTCTGCTCTTTACCGCCACCCTTTGGTTAACTTCGGCTATTGTTGGTTGATTTTAACATTGGTTCTGAGCATGCGTATTTGCACTTTGTACAAAAACTTTTGTTGTCGAAAAGTTTGTCCGTTTGCAGACCGAACTTTTTGTCCGATGAAACCCGAAAAAATTGTTGGTCCGATGGAGCGTACACACGATCGGACAAATTCGAAAACTTGCAGATTTTGAAGTTTGTTGGCAAAAAGTCCGACCGAGTGTACAGGCCTTTAGGCCCCTTTCTTTTATTAAAGTGCCTAAAAAACCAACAGGCCTGTATTGCTCCATAGCCACCAATCCATAAGTTACATAGTAGGTGAGGTTGAAAAAAGACACAAGTCCATCAAGTCCAACCTTTGTGTGTGATTATAGGTCAGGGTATGAAGGCCCGTACACACGATCTGACTTTTTGACAACAAACATCCGACAGACCTGTTTTTGCGGGCAATCCGACCGTGTGTACGCTCCATCGGACAAACTTTTTCGCTTTTTCATCGGACAAATGTTCGCTGTGAGAACAGACAAATTTTCCAGCAAACAAGTCCATCGGACTAAAGTCCAAACACGCATGCTCAGAACAAATGCTAAAGATCAGACAACAATAGCACAAGTTGCCCAAAGGGTTTGCGGTAAAGAGCAGAAAAACCACGTAGTACTTCTATTAGGTCACTACATCCGTGTTTGTTGGCTAAAAAAGTCCCACCGTGTGTAGGCATACCAAGTTCATGGCCAACGCCCTTTGGAGAAAAATCCACGCAAAAGTCTGTTGGAAGTCCGATCATGTGTATGAGGCTTTACATTGTATATCCCTGTATGTTGCGGTCGTTCAGGTGCTTATCTAATCGTTTTTTGGAAACTATCGATGCTTCCTGCTGAGACCACCGCCTGTGGAAACCATCCATGAAAAAATGCCATGCAAACACATAATTCATATTAAAGTTATGATGACATGAAGTCACCAGCTCTCCAAATAAATGCATTTCACATACTGCGAAGACAACTTCTCATTAGTCATAAGGAACCAACATTTTTGTGTCTCACAGGGTCCCTTCCTCAAGCTGACACTACAAGGAAGGGACCCTGCAAGGACACAAAATGTTAGTTTCTTATGACTAGTGTGATGCCACTAGGGTTGCCACCTCATCCCTTTAAACCTGAACACATATGAATTACACAGTTTCTGAGGCTAATTTAATGCAGATAAGGCACCAAGTGAGTTTAATTACCACCTTAATCAGCCACAGAACCTGTGTAATTAATATGTGTTCGGGTTTAAAGGGATAAGGTGGCAACCCTAGATGCCACCCAGGGCCGGGACAAGGGTGGGAAAGAGGGGAGGCCGCCCAGGGCGCAGCTGTAGAGGAGGGCACCCCTTAGCACATGCAAGCTACAGATCAGTGGCTATCAACCAGGGGCCGCAGTTTCATATCTGCGCTTACCGCTACTGCTGTTACACCATGCTCCAACGTACCTGCTGTCCACCCGATCTGCCCACAGCTGACACAAAAATGCATGTGCATCTGCCTTCTAACCACAAGGAAGCAAATGACTGGCCATGCAGGGGCAGTGCACACTCCATGCCAACCATGGGCAGTTGGAGCAAGGGGGCAAAAGATGGACACAAGATGGCACATCCATTCTTTGGCATGCATTAGGAGGGGGGCACAGTTCTGTATCCTTGCCCTGGGCGGTGGAAAAACCTGTCCCGGTACTGATGCCATCTTTACAATAAATAAATGAATCACGGTTATTTGGAGTGCCGATGGCTTCGTATTTTCCTTATTGGTTATGGAATGGCTCTATCCATAGCAACCACTTTGAGCACCTACCAGTTATTCAAAGGTGGTCACATACTGTGATGGGTTCATCTTCTATTTGGACTATATTATGATGAACCGTTGGGTACGAAATATCGGTAGAGGTTTCCATTTTTTTATGAGCCTTTGCCCAACTCACAAAATGGCTGCTGTCACTTCCATCGTGCTGTGAAAGAACGAAGGCGTTGGTAGGACGCATAGGCTGTTTCGCTGTGTCTGTGGATGAGAGGCCTTTGGCTTGCCTGTGAGAAGGTGATCGGTAACGTTCTGTTTTGGGGAGGGGGACCTTTTCTCTTGTTTCAAATATTTTTATCTGTGCCAAACCCTGGAACCTTTGTAAATATGACCCTGTTCTTCATTGTTAAAGTAATTTATTTCAGCTCTTCTCTAATGCATCCTGTTTCTTTGTCTCTTTTTCACTTTTGTGATGGTTGACATATTATTTATTAAAAAAAAAAAAATCCTATGTTATAAGTCAAGGTCTCCTAGGTCCCTAGACTTACTTTATCAAACGTACTGAAGGATGGTCTATTTTTGTTTGCCAAAGCAACCAATTAAATGTATCCTTTGTCATTGGTTACAAAACCTTTTCCAAATATGAATTAACTATTCAGATTTTAATCATGGAACAAAAATACTGTTCCTACACATTCCTTAGGGTCCAGTTGGTGCATACCGTGTTTCCCCCCGAAAATAAGACCTACCCCAAAAATAAGACCTAGCGTTATTTTCCAGGGGGGCTGCAATATAAGTAATTCTGATTATACATTACTGCACATAATAAATGAACACGTTTTGATCATTGAGAAAGTAAAAAAAAAAAAAACCACGGAGGCCAGAGTGAGAGGTTTATTAGCATAGGCAGAAGAGACATGAATATAGGCAGACAATGTGAGATGAGTAATGGGGTATGGTCACCGGGAGGATACACATCTCATCCGTTTAGCAGTACACTGAATCACATCAAACATTCCTCATAGTCGCAAACATACCAACTTCCCTGAAACCAGCTCTTTTTCCATGTCTAAATACCATTCTGCACTTTCTAGTACGAAACCTGACTAAATTCATTCTCAAATTCCAGCTCATTCATACACTTCCACTTTCCAATGCGTAGTTCATCCCTGGACATTATCTAAACAGCAACCACTAAAAGAGGAGGGTGGCTAATCTGGATGGAAGTATGACATAAAAAGGAGTGTGGTTGGATGGATCAGACTGTGGCTGTAAAATATTGGTAAGTTAATTGTCTAATTTGCCTTTTTTTTTTATATCTTGGGGATATTGCTGGGCATTTCCAAAATATGAAAAGATATGGAGGTTCCCAACCGTTGCTGGAGTATAATGCAAAACAGGTGCCATCCACTTCAAGACACGTCTAAACTACATTCCAATGTGGAATGTATTTGCTTAATGCCTTAGTGCCTAACCCGTGGCACAGGGGCTCCAAAATAATATATTTATTTTCAGGGAATAGTTAGAAATTATGTTCATTTAAAGAGTTTCTCTTCAGAAACACATTATTGCCGCGTACACACGGTTGGAAAATCCAACAAGAAAAGTTCGATGTGAGCTTTTGGTCCGAAATTCCGACCGTGTGTATGCTCCATCGGACTTTTGCTGTCGGAATTTCCGCCAACAAAACATTGAGAGCAGGTTCTCTATTTTTCTGACGGAAAAATTTCCTATCGTCTGTATGCAATTCTGACGCGCAAAAAAAAAAGAGATAAGTATTCACAATTACTGGTCTTGCCCAATGAATACCTTGCATAAACAGTTTCAGTGATACAATTAGGCCTTTTCTTAATGTGTCTAACAAAAAGCTTGTATTACTCCACAGCCACCAATCCATATGTAAACTATCCATAAAAAAATACCATGCTGTCATGAGCACATAACATCCTGATCCTTCATAACTGCTGGTCTTTTTCCAGCATCCTGGTTTTGGCTGTCTGTTTGTCCCCCTGCAAGGTGATTAATGTGGCCAGTCTCTGGGTGGAGACTAAACCTGATTTAAGCCAGCCAAGCCTGTAGTCTTATGCATGTGATAGCATGTGTAATACATGCTCAAGCTCCCTGTCTGTCAGTCTGCCCTGCTCTGCTGTTTGGATCCCCTGTTTACGACCTTGGATCGACTACCCTCTGAACTCTGCCTGCCTTTTGACTACGGATTGGACCCTGACTACTCCAAACCTTGCCTGCATTGTACCTGGACTCTCATTGAACCACTTAGCCTCTCTACCAACTGCAAGTACCTGTTTGCTTTGCTCAGTTTGCGCCTGCCCCCGCGTGGTGGTCAGGCACTTGTGTCTGCTTGCCTTATGGGAAAGGGGGCTGCTATAGGTGAAGAAAACAAAAGCTAACTATAGTGTCTGACCATCTGCGTTAGGGGTAAGCATGACAAATGCAACCACATAATACATTATTGAAGTCATGATGGCAAGACAAATTGTGAAGATAGCATTGCATAAGTCATAAGGAAATAACGTTTGGTTCCCCAGAGGGTTCCTTCCTCAAGGTGACACTTTTGAGATCCTAACTGGGAAACTGGGTAACCCAATGTCCACCCAATCCAGCTGCTCTACAACATGGAAATATTGGGGCCTATTATCTCCCTCCATTTCTTGACTTCAAACAATATAGTTACATGTACTATAATGCAATTGAAATATTATCTGCTGCTGCAAACGTGATTACTTTAATATCTTGATCAGCTATCCACACATTTATATATCCGCAGTTTACAATAGGCATTCTGACCCAAGCCTAAGGCAGCCTGAAATATTAATAAGTAATATTGGTGGTAGGTAAGCTGTGAGGGGTATCCAGACTTTTTACATTTATGGTCCACTTAAGGCCTTCGTGAACAGGAGCATAAAGTGGCATGAGGGACTTTGTCTATGGCTATGAATTCTAAGGATGACGTTATTGCCTTGCATTAGCAATTACCCCAAAAGCATTCATCCCAGGACTACCAATTTAAGAGGAAGATGGAGCTGCAAGGGAGATGGAGCTTGGATTGTGTGGCTGTAACGGAAGTCATATCTCAGGCCCCTGGTGCGCTAGGAATTTAGGAGGCCCACTGATTTGTAGAGGTGGACATCAACTTAATACGATCAATGTGAACCTAAATATGCATGGTCAGATCAAAAACTATATACAACAATATGTCTAACCCAGTGTTTTTGAACCTTTTATTCAGTCTCGAGGCACCCCATTCTAAAATGTAAAGAATGATTCTAATAGTTTTACATAATGCAATAACATCCACACATGTAGGACACCGAACATTAGAGGTGATTAATTCCTCCAAAGCAAATACACCTTTTCCCCCTTATACTGACTAGTATTCCAATGTTTCTCTTCTTCCTTCGACTTCTCGACATCACTCAACTGATGTGATCCCAGGGCTGATGGAATAGGGCAGGGGAGGGGCAAACAAGGATGCTATGCAGGCACCCAACATCCTCCTTATCAACTGGTGATGTCATTGGTTGTTAGAGCACCAGTGGCTAGAAGGTCGTAATGGTGTACAATGAAAACCTGTAACTTTTTGTAGTTAAAAGGCAGGCTTGATCCACCGCTGGCTTGTGTACAATTATTGGGCAATTTTTAGGCATTTTGCCAAAGCACCCCTGAAGAAACCTGAAGGCACTGAGCACCCTGGTTGAAAAAGGCTGGTCTAACCCCAATCCGTACAGCCCTAGTCCTGTTCCTAAACCTATGCTACCATTTTTGCCCAAACGGCTAAAACATTCAGGCACATTCTCACAATAAGGCCCCGTACACACGTCCGAGGAACTCGACGTGCCAAACACATCGAGTTCCTCGTCGAGTTCAGTGTTGAAGCCGCCGAGGATCTCGGCGGGCCGACTTTCCTCATTGAACAACGAGGAAATAGAGAACGTGTTCTCTATTCGACCCGACCTCGTCGGCTTCCTCGCTGAAAAGTGTACACACGACCGAGTTTCTCGGCAGAATCCAGCTCCGATCGAGTTTCTGGCTGAATTCTGCCGAGAAACTCGGTTGTGTGTACGGGGCCTCAGAAACTCTCAGGCCTCGTACACACGACCGAGTTTATCGGCAAAAACCAGCAAGAAACTTGCTGGGAGATATTTTTTTGGCGAGGAAACCGGTCGTGTGTACATTTTCGCCAAAGGGAACTGTCGAGAAACTCGACGAGCCAAAAAGAGAGCAAGTTCTCTATTTCCTCGACGGGAATGGAGAAACTTGCCTTGTCGAGTTCCTCGACAGCCTAACAAGAAACTCGACGAGGAAAACGATGTGTTTCGCCCGTCGAGTTCCTCGGTCGTGTGTACGAGGCTTTCAGGGATTATTAAACACATGCACTACTAACACACCCAAGCTTTCATTCCAGGCAAATCGTGCAATGTTGCAGGTGAAACCTTCCAGCTGTTCTTTGAGATCTGTATTGGGGTCACCAAGGGTTCTGCCATTTTAAAATTCCTTCTATTTCCAGACAAAATGGACCTTGAGCTTGGGGCCTTTAGATTGCACATTGGCCTAGAGGACAAGTGGTCAGAAGGTATGATAATAGCGCATGAACACCTCTGTTTTTTTGGATAAACCTGGAAAACATTGCAATCTCTACCTTTCTCCTCCCTTTAGCGCATTTCCTCTTCTATGTTTCCACACCCCTAAATAAAGACGTGCAATATAGAAATTATGGACCAGATCCTCAGAGCGAGTACGCCGGCTTATCTACTGATACGCCGGTGTACTTTCAAATTACCCGCGTCGTATTTTTAGTTTGAATCCTCAAACCAAGATACAACGGCATCTGGGTTAGATCCAACAGGTGTACGTCCTCGTACGCCTTTGGATCTAAGATGCAATACTTTGGCGTCCGCTGGGTGGCGTTCACATCGTTTTCCGCGTCGGGTATGCATATTAGCTATTTCCGACGATCCACGAACGTACGTGTGGCCGTCGCATTCTCTTACGTTGTCTCTAGTCGGCTTTTTCCGGCGTATAGTTAAAGCTGGTATTTTGCGGCGTATGGTTAGACTTGCCATGTTAAGTATGGCCGTCGTTCATTTGATTTTTTTTTGTTTTGCGTAAGTCGTCCGTGAATCGGAATGTACCTAAGTCCCGTCTAAGTTGAAAAAAATTACGTCCTAGTGACGTCATTTAGCGCAATGCACGGCGGGAAATTTTGGGACGGCGCATGCGCAGTTCATTCGGCACAGGGATGCGCTTCATTTAAATAAAACACGCCCCCTACCCGCCCAATTTGAAATCCGCCGCCAGAAATACACTACGCCGCCGTAACTTACGGCGCAAAATCGTTGAGGATTCGAAATTACGCCAGGTAAGGTACGGCGGCGTAGTGTATCTCTCATACGCTGCGCCCATCTATTTCTATGTGGATCTGGCCCTATGAATCTAAGGCTGCTGGTGCTCAATTACTCATCAAAGGAACACATGAAGTGAACTTTCTCTTTAGAAATCTGATTTCGAGTTTCTAAATCGAACGTATTGTATGGAGTGGGGGGCTTATGGTTGGGTCCCAACGTTTTATTCTGGCACTGCCCATCCTAATACTTCTGCTCTTCCAGTACTTGTCAGTCTCACTCAATCCATTCTCAAACACATTCCAACAATTCCTCTTTGTCACTTGCCACTCCATTGGGCTGGGCGCGTTTCTGGCGATACCTCTCCAATCCTGGGCTTTGTTCAGAGTCTGGTAGGGAGGAGGTCAGAATGATAATAAATAAATAATAGGAGCGGGAGGGTGGAAGGGTTTATAACCCGTGTCTAATGACTTATAAAAAGCTTTGCTTAAACCAAACCCTCATTCTGGTCTCTGGGATGAGCGCAGCTCAACCTTAAGCGAGACTGGGGACAAATGAAGACAAATGAAGGGTCAGGGGTGACATCTACACAGAAGGGAAAGGCATTTCTGGCTCCTGCAGGCTGAGGCTCTTCCTATTGTTCTGTGGAAAAAACACAAATATATTGTTAGGTTGTAATTATGATGTATTATGCTTTTACTAGGATTCTTAAAGCGGGAGTTCACCCAAATTTTTTTTTTTTTACATTAGATTGATGCTCATTTTGTCAAGGGGAATCGGGTGTTTTTTTTAAATTGAAGCAGTACTTACCGTTTTAGAGAGCGATCTTCTCTGCCGCTTCCGGGTATGGGCTGCGGGACTGGGCGTTCCTATTTGATTGACAGCCTTCCGACGGTCGCATACATCGCGTCACGAGTAGCCAAAAGAAGCCGAACGTCGATGCGGCTCTATACGGCGCCTGCGCACCGACGTTCGGCTACTTTCGGAAAATCGTGACGTGATGTATGCCATAGTCGGAATCCTGTTGGAAGCCTGTCAATCAAATAGGAACGCCCAGTCCCGCAGCCCATACCCGGAAGCGGCGGAGAAGATCACTCTATAAAAGTACTGCTTCGATTTTAAAAAAACTACCCGATTCCCCTAGACAAAATGAGCCTCAATGTAATATTAAAAATTTACTTTTCGGGTGAACCTCCACTTTAAAGCGGAGGTCCCACAATTTTTTTTTTTTAAATTAAAAGCCAGCAGCTACAAATAAAGCAGCTGCTGGCTTTTAATATATGGACACTTACCTGTCCAGGGTGCCGTGATGTCGGCAGCCAAAGCCGATCTGTCACTCAAAGATCGGCTGCTGCCGCCGCCATCCTCGGTAAGGGAATCAGGAAGTGAAGCCTTGTGGCTTCACTTCCTGGTTCCCTACTGCGTATGTGCGAGTCACACTGCACATCCTCACTGGTCCCTGCTGTCTTCTGGGACCCGTGTGTCTCCCAGAAGACAGCGGGGGAGGACAGAATAGGCGCCAGAAGTGGCATAGGTCACCTCGATCACAGAGGTGATCTATGCCAGTAAGTGGGTGCAAATACCTGTATTATTGTATTATTATTGTTCAATATTGAATTGGCCCCCCCTTTGCAGCTATAACAGCTTCCACTCTTCTGGGAAGGCTGTCCATAAGGTTTAGGAGCGTCTATGGGGATGTTTGACCATTCTTCCAGAAGCGTATTTGTGAGGTCAGGTACTGATGTTGGACAAGAAGGTCTGGCTCGCTCACTTTAATTCATCCCAAAGGTGTTCTATCGGCTTGAGGTCAGGGCTCTGTGTAGGCCAGTGAAGTTCCTCCACCCCAAACTCGCTCATTCATGTCTTTATGGACCTTGTTTGTGCACTGGAGCGCAGTCATGTTGGAACAGGAAGGGGCCATCCCCCAAACTGTTCCCACAGAGTTAGGAGCATGAAATTGTACAAAAACTCCTCAAAAACAACCCCACGCCATAATCCCTCCTCCACCAAATGATGTGGACCAGTGCACAAAGCAAGGTCCATAAAGACATAGATGCGTCAGTTTGGGGTGGAGGAACTTGAATGTCCTGCACAGAGACTTCAGGGGACTGTTTAGACCAGGGGTCTTCAAACTACGGCCCTCCAGTTGTTCAGGAACTACAATTTCCATCATGCCTAGTCATGTCTGAATGTCAGTGTATTACAATGCCTCATGGGATGTGTAGTTCCACAACAGCTGGAGGGCTGTAGTTTGAAGATCCTTGGTTTAGACCCATGATATCTCACCAAAGACTTCCCCAAAAGCGTTGTGAAAAAATTAAAAAAATAGTTAAGAAATTATATAAAAAAAAACAAAACTGTAAGAAATCAGACTAAAATTTCTAATCAAACCAAAAAGCCACACCCAATATGTAGCATAGTTTAGCCACCCCACTGTTTTCGGGTCACATTCTCCCTGGTAGGGGCCCCAGGGCATTACTTTGCCCAGGGGCCCCATGATGCTATTAAGATGGCACTGGTTTTACCACCCACCTAAAGAAAGTGTTGCAGCTGCTCAGGGCTCTACCCATGCGGCAGCCGTGTCAAAAACCAAACAGCATGTCGCATTTGGCAGGTGGTAGTGTTGTCGGACGCGAGCCATTCAAGTGAATGGGGCTGTGCTGCAACCACAGATCGCCCTTGTATGCGGCTCCTGTACCACCGTAATGTCCTCTGAGTAGTTATGAATTGGCGAAATATGCTAAGTCAGCACAAGCTTCTAATACAGAATATGAGAAGCTTGCGGTGTGCAGTGAAATCAGAGAAAGCCATTTCAGTCCAGGAAAGGAGCCTTCACAACTGTGCAAGGCTGAAGGTCCAAACCAATGGGGGCCACATTGAAGGGGGGCAAGGGCTGCATGGACCCAGAGAACATCAGTATGACAAGTTTGTTCTTGTCAGTTAAAAACTGGACAATAACTGCCTTCTGATTTCAAGAAAATTAGAAAATCTGCAGTTGGCTATATTCAGTAATTTTAACAACTTTTGCTCTATAGTCAGAACTGAGTTATTGTTTAAATTAGCTCAACAGATCCTTTATTTTACTCACCCATACTGCACTGGAATAAGAAAACAGGAATGTAAAATCGGCTATCTGCTATGAGCAACACAGAGGGGCAGATCCACAGAGCGAGTACGCCGGCGTATCTACTGATACGCCGGCGTACTTTCAAATTACCCGCGTCGTATCTATGTTTTGAATCCTCAAAACAAGATACGACAGCATCTGGGTTAGATCCGACAGGCATACGTCTTCGTACGTCTTCGGATCTAAGTTGCAATTCTTCGGCGTCCGCTGGGTGGCGTTCCCGTCGTTTTCCGCGTCGAGTATGCAAATGAGCTATTTCCGACGATCCACGAACGTACGAGCGGCCGCCGCATTTTTTAACGTCGTCTCTAGTCTGCTTTTTTCGGCGTATAGTTAAAGCTGCTATTTCGTGGCTAATGCCGGGTACACACGGGCAAACATGTACGATGAAACCGGTCCGTCGGACCGTTTTCACCGTACATGTCTGCCCGGGGACTTCTGTACGATGGCTGTACTAACCATCGTACAGAAGTCCGCGCGTAAACAATACGCGGGGCGTGTCCGCGCCGTCGCCGCGGCGATGACGCGGCGACGTGGGCGGGCCTGCCTTTTAAATGCTTCCACGCATGCGTCGAAGTCATTCGACGCATGCGAGGGACGGCGGGCGCTCGGACATGTACGGTAGGTCTGTACAGACGACCATACATGTCCGAGCGGGCAGGATTCCAGCGGACGGTTTTAAAACAAGTCCAGGAATATTTGCCCGCTGGGAAAAGGCCCGGCGGGCAAATGTTTGCTGGAATTCTGCCCGCTCGCGCCTACACACGACCGAACATGTATGCTGAAACTGGTCCGCGGACCAGTTTCAGCATACATGTTAGGTCGTGTGTATGGGGCTTTATAGTTACACCTGCTATGTTAAGTATGGCCGTCGTTCCCGCATTTAATTTCAAATTTATTTATTTTTTGCGTTAGTCGTCCGTGAATCTGGATGGACGTAATTCACGTCTATGTTAAAAAAAATGACGTCCTTGCGACGTCATTTAGCGCAATGCACGGTGGGAAATTTTGGGACGGCGCATGCGCAGTTCGTTCGGCGCGGGGACGCGCTTCATTTAAATGAAACACGCCCCCTAATCGCCGATTTGAATTACGCGCCGTTACGCCGCGTGAGATAGACTACGCCGCCGTAACTCACGGCGCGACATGTTTGAGGATTCGAACCAAAGCCGGGAAAGTTACGGCGGCGTAGCGTATCTCACATACGCTGCGCGGGCGCAGATCTCTGTGGATCTGCCCCAGATTGTTTAAGACAACAATTCCCTTGGACATATTGATAACCGAGGCTCACCAAGTTCTCTCCATTACCTAGCACAGTGAGTTTGGCTTCTGAGCGTGTCTTGCCGGCGGTAAATTTGATGGTTCCTGACATTTCAGGATACGTGTCCTTCAGGGTGAGCTTGTGCCGGTTTCCTCTGCTTTCGATGATGATATTTCCACCGATGTGCATTGGCACCCCATTCAGACTCCACTGTGGAGGACGGGGGAGAGGAATGGACACCTCACAATCAAAACAAGCGTCATTTGGAGCCGTCACCTTGACATCTCTCAGATTACGAATCATCTGGATGGCCAGACCTAAAAAAATTCAAAATTATTACAAATAAATGTATTATTATAGCAGAAAATTAAAGGTTATGTCCACTTTTTCAGCCAAATTGAGATAATCACTGCTACCTGTAAGAACTTTTTTAGAGTGCCGCTCTAAGTGCCAGGAGATGATGCTCAAGCTATCCACAACCAAAGGGGTGCTCATCCTAGCAGCTTAAGGAGTATATATATATATATATATATATATATATATATATATATATATATACAGTATACATATATTATAGAGAGAGGGCCAGATTCAGAAAGATCAGCGGATCTTTCTGCTGGCGTAACGTAACTCATTTACGTTACGCCGCTGCAAGTTTTTCAGGCAAGTGCTGTATTCACAAAGCACTTGCCTGTAAAGTTGCGGCGGCGTCGCGTAAATTACCCGGCGGAATTCGACGGGTAGGGGGCGTGTATCATTTAAATGATGCGCGTCCCGACGCCGAACGAACTGCGCATGCTCCGGCCACGACTGAATTCCAGTGCGCATGCTCCAAATGACGTCGGCAATTCGTCATGCTTTCGACGTTTACGCAAATTACGTCCATCCGTATTCGCGAACGACTTACGCAAACGACGTAAACAATTCAAATTTCGTTTTGGAACGAGGCCATACTTAACATTGGCTGCGCCTCATAGACCCAGGGGTAACTATACGCCAGAACGAGCCGAACGCAAACGACATAAAAAAAAAGCGCCGGGCGGTCGTTAGTTTCTGAATCGGCGTAACTCCTCATTTGCATATTCGTCGCGTAAAAATACGGAAGCGCCGCCTAGCGGCCGGCCTGGAATTGAAGTCTAAGATCCGACGGTGTAAGTCACTTACACCTGTCGGATCTTAGGGATATCTATGCGTAACTGATTCTATGAATCAGTCGCATAGATACGACCGTCGGAACTCAGAGATACGACAGCGTATCAGGAGATACGCCGTCGTATCTCTTTCTGAATCTGGCCCAGAGAGTATATATAGAGACGCCGCATACTGGCAGCTCAATGTAAATCAAATAGCAAATAAGCAGCCTCCTGAGACTACGCTCCTGCCATGTTTCGCCCTGCCCTACGTGTTTCGCCCTGCCCTCAGGGCTTAGTCATAGCATCCTCTATGAATAAGCCCCAGGGGGTGGGGCAAAATACATCAGGGGTGTGGTCTCAGGAGGAGCTGAGGCCAAAGCTGCTTTTTGCTATTTGACAACAAATGTTCGATGTGAGCTTTTGGTGGGATCTTCCGACCGTGTGTATGTTCCATCGGACATTTGCTGTCGGAATTTACAACAACAAAAGTTCTTGTCGGAAATTCCAATTGTCTGTATGCAATTCCGACGCACAAAAATCCTACGCATGCTCGGAATCATTGAACTTAATTTTTCTCGGCTCGTAGTAGTGTTGTACGTCACCCCGTTCTTGACGTTCAGAATTTCAGACAACATTTGTGTGACCGTGTGTATGCAAGACAAGTTTGAGCCAACATTCCATCGGAAAAAAATCCACGGTTTTGTTGTCGGAAATTCTGATCGTGTGTACGCGGCATGGGTGTTGAGTTCCACGGTAAATCTAATTGGGCAATATGAGGTTCCACACTTGGCAAATCCACATTGCTCTTTGACTTTTGAAGAGTAAAAACTTAGTGGAAAATAGATGTATTAGTTTGGATTTCTAATAATCAATTATTGATGTATAATAGAGGTCCTTGTCTTACCTTCCACCATCAGACGAGCTGAGCTCTGCCCCCCACTAGTCTTCATGGTATAGACATCCTCATCTTCTGGGTCCACGTCATTGATGAATAGCGTCCGATACGCATCTTCGCTGGTTATCTGGTATTTGTCGGATGGGAGGATCACATGACCTCCTCGCAGCCAGGAGACCCGAGCCCGTGCCGGACTGACCTTACATTCCAGGATGACCCGATGACCCTGCAGGACCGTCTTGTCTCTCAGCGCCTTCACTATGCGCACAGGGAGCTCTGGAGAGTTAGCGGGGATAGAAGGAACACAGTTATCATATTTTCCTTCTTGTCAACTTCCCTGTCATCCCAAATAGAATGGGCTAATAAAACAAAAAAAAAAATAGAATCCTCCGGGGAAGTTGGGGCAACCTGCTATGGGCTCCTGATGGGCAACTGCACCCTTTTCCAAAAGGACTTCACCATTTTTATTTTTTTTTTGCTTTGAAAAATATGGGCATAAAACCAAGTCAATCAGCCATGATCAAAAGGAATTGACAGTCTGACTCCTTCTCAGCATCCCCTGCACCCCCTTCCCCTTCTTGTCACAACTGTCTACAGACAGAAGAGGGAAAGAAAATAGAGAAATGTTATCATTAAGCACATTTGTAAATGTTGAGGCTTGTTTCTCTAAAGCAAGTTTAGGGTCTGGAAATTACCGCTCCAGGTAATGGAAGCATAAGCTAAGCATTAAGGGCCAGGTTCACAGAAGAGATACGACGGCGTATCTCCTGATACGCCGTCGTATCTCTGTGATCCGCCCGTCCTAACTATGCGACTGATTCGGATCTTAAGGATGCAATTCTAGGCCGGCCGCTAGGTGGCGAGGCCATTGCGGTCGGCGTAGAATATGCAAATGACTAGTTACGGCGATTCCCGAACGTCCGCGCTGCCCGTCGATCTAACTTTACGTTGTTTCCGTCGAGTCACGCCGCGTAAAATTAGGGCTGAGCCCTAGTTGTTCTAAGCCATGTTAAGTATGGCCGTCATTCCCGCGTCGAAATTTAAAAAACCATGTCGTTTGCGTAAGTCGTCCGTGAATGGCGCTGGACGCCATTTACATTAACGTCTAAACAAATGACGTCCGTGCGACATCATTTGGCGCAATGCACTTCGGGTAATTTACCCGACGGAGCATGTGCAGTACGTTCGGCACTGGAACGCGCCTAATTTAAATGGTGCCCGCCCCATTTGAATGGGGCGGGCTTGCGCCGAGCGCATTTACGTTACACCGCCGCAAGTTTACAGGTAAGAGTTTTGAGAATCAGGCACTTACGCTGTAAACCTGCGCGGTGTAACGTAAATCAGATACGTTACGCTGCCGTGGAGCAACGTAATTGTATCTGAATCTGGCCCTAAGTAATTCAGTAATGGAAAATTCTGGACAGCCGCACTCCAAAAAAATGCCTATGAAAAATACAAGCCACAGCAGAATGCAGAACAGAAAAACTGACGCATTTCACACTTTCAACAGTGCTTAATCATAGCTATGATTAAGCACTGTTGAAAGTGTGAAATGCTTCAGTAACAAATTATACACCGAGCAAATGTCAGCCAGTTCCTAATGAAACAAACACAATGAGCTCCATGGGTAGTCCTCTCAGCCACATCCTGCCTGCATCCTTTGCCTGAAAAAGTAAAGAAGTCGGAAAGAAAACTGTTGGCCAAATGGTGGCACTGGATGTAAGAATATAATTGCCACAGCAGGAGATACTGTACGTCCATTTGCTCTGTTTAGTTCAACCCACAGGCTTTTTTGAAGGTTCACATTTGGATCCTTGTCCAAATCTGACTGTGCTATCTCACCAGGGAACTGTCACGGTTCCCCACCATAAAAGGCCAAGGCATTCCCCACCCTGCAGCCACACATATACAAGGGGTGTGTATGGGTCATATCCTCAAAAGAGATACGACGTCGTATCCCTGTTTCTATCTTTGGAACTGATCCACAGAATCAGTTTCCAAGAGATAGACAGAAGATCCGACATGTGTAATAGAATTACACTGTCGGATCTTAAGGATGCAATTCTAGGCCGGCCGCTAGGTGGCGAGGCCATTGCGGCCGGCGTAGAATATGCAAATGAACACTTACGGCGATCCACGAACGCTCCGACGGGCCCGTCGCTCTAATGCTACATCGTTTACGTCGAGTTACGCCATGTAAAAATAGGGCTGAGTCCTATTTGACTAAGCCCTATTAAGTATGGCCGTCGTTCCCGCGTCGAAAATTCAAACTCTACGTCGTTTGCGTAAGATGTCCGTGAATGGCGCTGGACGCCATTTACGTTACCGTCTAAGCAAATGACGTCGGAGCGACGTCAGTTAGCGCAATGCACGTCGGGGTAAGTTACCCGACGGAGCATGCGCAGTACGTCCGGCGCGGGAGCGCGCCTAATTTAAATGGGACTCGCCCCATTAGATTCGGCATGCCTTGCGCCGGACGGATTTGAGTTACACCGCCGCAAATTTCCAGGTATATGTGTTGTGGATCGATACCTAACTTAGGAAATTTGCGGCAGTGTAACTTAAATCACTTAAGTTACGTTGCGATGCGGGGCTGTGGATTTGGCCCTATATGTGCATCTACGGGGCAAGAAATGCCCTGGCCATTTATGATTAGTGGGGTGCTGTGAAGGCTTCCTGGCGAAAGAACTCAGACTAGGATCCAAACATGCTTGAGCTCATCCTTAGTTCCCAAGGTTCCTCTGTCATGGTATACATCCAGGTCATGGTATATCTAGTAGTTGTTAGTTACATTCAACTGGACTTGCTCTGTAGACTGGTATTCTGTATTGTTGAAGACATTTAGTAACACTTCTTCAGAACAGAAGAAACGGATTGGAGAAGCTACGAAACGTCTTCCACATTACAGAGGTGCAATCTACAATGCAAGTCTAGATGAATTTGACCATCTACTATTAACTGCGGAGATTCTTTCTCCAGATATTTGAGTAAATTAATCCCCAATGATTCAGCTTCCCAAAGCCCTCAGACAGCGCGGGAATCAGTAACAACCTCCTACCTGTCACTACAAGCTTGGCTCTTGACTCGGATCTTCTTGCTCGAAAGAGGATTTCTCCAGAGTCCCCACATTGGGCCCCACAGATCAACAGGAAATGCCTCCGCCCTGCAGAGATAGAAGAAATGAACACTGAACTAACAGACATCTTTAAGCTGGGACGGCAAGCATCTGCATTTATTGATCAAAACTATGAATCAAACAGAAACCATACTTAGCCACTTGCCGGCCAGCGCACGACTATATACGTCAGCACAATGGCTCGGCTGGGCAAATGGACGTACAAGTACGTCCCCTTTAAGAAGCGGCATTGTGGGCGCACACGTGCCGCCGCAAGCTCCGTGAATGTGACCACGGGTCCCGCGGACTCGATGTCCACCGGGAGTCCTGAATAGAGGTGGACCGATATATCGAACGGACGATATACCGGCCGATTTTTAGCACTTTTTAATTAAAGGAGTTGTAAAGGATTTTTTTTTTTTTGCTGAAATGACTGTTTACAGGGTATAGAGACATAATAGTTAACTGATTCATTTTAAAAATTATTAAAAATAGATAAAAATCAATCATATAATATAACTACAGTTTCAGTTTTGTTTTTGCATGTTTCCTGCTTCTCTGCTGCACAGAGCCAATACAGGGCAGTGATGGTTTGGAAAACGAAACTGATTGGTGTTTAGGGGTTTTAGACACACATAGGTTGATTCAGAAAGAGTTAGGCCGGCTTATCAGTAGATAAGCCGACCTAACTCCGAATCTACGCCGCCGTATGTTTAAGCGTATGCTCAAACAGAGATACGCTTAAACATATCTAAGATAGGCCGGCTTGCGCCGTCCTATCTTAGATTGCAATTTTTCGGATGGCCGCTAGGTGGCGCTTCCATTGCGGCCGGCGTAGATTATGTAAATGAGCTTGTACGCCGATTCACGAACGTACGCCCGGCCGCCGCAGTCGAATTACGTCGTTTCCGTAAGGCCTATGAGGTGGAATAACAATGTTAAAGTATGGCCGCCGTTCCCGCCGCGAGGTTCGAATTTTTTACGTCGTTTGCGTAAGTCGTCCGCAAATCGGGAGTTACGTCGTTTACGTCCACGTCGAAATCAATAGGCCCGTACGGCCTACTTAGCCGCAATGCGCACTGGGAAATGTAGGCGCCCGGCGCATGCGCAGTAGCAGAAAACGTCAAAAAACGTGAGGTCAAGCCTCATTACCATACAACACGCCCCCTCCAACCAATTTGAATTAGGCGCCCTTACGCCCGCTCGTTTTAGGCTACGCCGCCGTAGATTAGCAGGTAAGTAGATTGAAAATCACTACTAGTCTAGCTAATTTACGGCGCTGTAGCCTAAACAGGCTAGGCTACGCCGCCGTAACTATAAGCCATTGTACCTGAATCTACCTAACAGTAATCACACCTCCTTGATTAGTGACCACAGAGAGAAAGCTCCCAGTACTGTGGTTATCAGGAAACAGACAACCAGGAAGTGTGGAGATCAGAGAAGAATTACAGCAACTTGAGAGCAAAAACGAACAATGAGGACATGAAAACAGCACTGCAGTAAGGTAAAGGAAGCTATTAAGATAAAACAAATATATATATTTTAGTGACCCTTTAATCGGCATCAGCCGATTGTACTGCAAAAAAAAGCTGATTTACTTCAGAGCGACTTGAATAACTTCTGTATCGTAAAAGTCATTGTAAGTTGCCTGAAGTTTCCCGTGGAGCGACTTGTCTCTGGGCAGCCTGCCAAGTGTGAGAAAAGATACTATGGGCTGGATTCCGGTAGATCGGCGCATAGTTATGCTGGCATAGCGTATCGAATATACGCTACGCCGACGTTGCGCAGAGCAGCGAGCACAGTATTCACAAAGCACTCGCTCCCAACGTTGCGCCGGCGTAAGGGGTTAACACTAGGGGGTGAGGAAGGGGTTAAATGTGTATCCTGGGTGTGTTCTAACTGTGTGGGGGGAGGGGGGTGACTGGGGGAGTCGCAGATCGCCGCCATTACTAGTAAAAATATAAATAAAAAAAATCATAATTATGTTCCCCATTTTGTAGGCGCTATAACTTTTGCGCGAACTTATTGCGATTTTTTTTTACAAAAATACGTCGAAAAATACGTATCGGCCTTAACTGAGAAAAAAAATAGTTTTTAAAAAAAAATTGGGATATTTATTATAGCAACAAGTAAAAAATATATATATTTTTTTTAAATTGTCGCTATTTTTGTGTATATAGCGCAAAAAATAAAAACCGCAGAGGTGATCAAATACCACCAAAATAAAGCTCTATTTGTGGGGAAAAAAGGACATCAATTTTGTTTGGGAGCCACGTCGCACGACCGCGCAAATGTCAGTTAAAGCGATGCAGTGCCGGAAGCTGAAATTTCGCCTGGGCACGAAGGGGGTTTATGTGCCCAGTAAGCAAGTGGTTAAGTCCTGATGCAAGCAGTGTATAAAAACCCAGTGGTTACTGAATACCGCCAAAAGAAGCCTCCATCTGTC
This sequence comes from Rana temporaria, assembly GCF_905171775.1. Taxonomy (NCBI): domain Eukaryota; kingdom Metazoa; phylum Chordata; class Amphibia; order Anura; family Ranidae; genus Rana; species Rana temporaria. The sequence continues at coordinate 200,823,968 of NC_053494.1, read as the reverse complement.
TCAAACAAATGATGTACAGTGTTGCATGCAGGAGTAATTGTCTGTCAAACTATCACAACACTGGACTATAAAAAATGGCCTGTTAAGGAAGGGGTATTACAGGCTGGTATTCAAGTGGTTAAACAGTCAGGTAGAATATAAAGGAAATTTTTGGAAAACTAACTGACTTGATCCAGAAGATGGGATAGGAAATGTACCTTCCTGACGGATCTTTGTGGTTGATGTTACTTTGATTTGCTCGCCGTTTTTGAACCACTCCCCCTTGGCCTGAGCACATGACAGTTCACAGATGAAGGCAGCGTTGTCGTTCTCTATTATCTTCACATCCTGCAGGTCTTTTATCACTTGTGGTTCTTGTTCTATGGGAAATGGAAGACAATTATTTGATATGGAACTCCACACAAACAGCTAAATTCACAGAAGTATTGCCGTTCTAAACCCCTAACTGGGTGACATCCAAAGCACTGTGTATCATAAATCATTGCCGCTTTTTTGGCATAAATTATTGTTTTTATGTTTTCTTTCCATCCTTTTTTCGCATATTGATGCTGATTGCCTCAAGAACTTGGGGGGTAATCCACAAAAGGGATACGCCGGCGTATCTACTGATACGCCGTCGTATCCCTGTTTCTATCTTTGGAACTGATCCACAGAATCAGTTACGCATAGATAGACAGAAGATCCGACATGTGTAATTGAATTACACTGTCGGATCTTAAGGATGCAATTCTAGGACGGCCGCTAGGTGGCGAGGCCATTGCGGCCGGCCTAGAATATGCAAATGAACACTTACGGCGATCCACGAACGCTCCGACGGGCCCGTCGCTCTAATGCTACGTCGTTTACGTCGAGTTACGCCGTGTAAAAATAGGGCTGAGTCCTATTTGACTAAGCCCTATTAAGTATGGCCGTCGTTCCCGCGTCGAAAATTCAAACTCTACGTCGTTTGCGTAAGACGTCCGTGAATGGCGCTGGACGCCATTTACGTTACCGTCTAAGCAAATGACGTCGGAGCGACGTCAGTTAGCGCAATGCACGTCAGGTAAGTTACCCGACGGAGCATGCGCAGTACGTCCGGCGCGGGAGTGCGCCTAAAGTAAATGGGACTCGCCCCATTAGATTCGGCACGCCTTGCGCCGAAAGGATTTGAGTTACACCGCCGCAAATTTCCAGGTAAGTGTGTTGTGGATCGATACCTAAATTTGCGGCAGTGTAACTTAAATCACTTAAATTACGTTGCGCTGCGGGGCTGTGAATTTGGCCCTCGGTAGCCACTTCATGTGTAAATGCGTCAGCTGCACATCATTGCTCTGGATTGGCTTCCTAACAACAGTAAAACATGCCTGCACAGTCACTTGTAGTCTCCACCAGGGGGAGCATGTGACAGGAAATGTCTAAACAAGGATTTTTCATGGCAGGATTTCCAGTTATTATTTTAATAAAAACTATGGCCCGGATTCACAGAGAGCAGGGCGCACATTACGCCGCTGTAGAGCAAACACTGTACGCTACGCCAACGCAGCACAGAGAGGCAAGCATTGCATTCAGCAAGCCAGTACTCCCAACGCTGCGCCAGCGTGGCGTGGGTTCCGAAGTCACACGCCGGCGTAGGTGGAAGTGGGCGTGAACCCATGCAAATGAGGCGTGACCCCATGCAAATGATGGGCCGAGCGCCAGACAGGTACGTATTACGAACTGAGCATGCGCCGTGACGTGGACGCACCCCCATGCGCCTGCTCACAACCACGCCGGCAAAACTGCCTAAGCTACGCCGGATCACTGCGTACGCCGTGAACATAACGTACGCCCAGCCAGACACACGTCCAACGCACAATGCGCCGGCTTGTGTTCCCTGGTGCAGACCTGTGCATGTCTGTTGCTGGGTTGCACCTCCTTTATGGGGAATAACTTTACGCCGGACGTACAACTTACGGGCATCTCGCGTACCATGCGCCGGGCACACGCACGTTCGTGAATCGCCGTATTTCCTTCATTTGCATGTTTGAATGGCTAATCAATGGGAGCGGCACCATGCGCCCAGCCTAAATGTGCGCCCAAGTTACGTCAGCGTGGTGTAGCCTGTTTTTAGGCACATGTCTGTTCGTGGGTCTGGCGCACAGATACGACTGCGCACATTTGCACTTATGTCGGCGTAACTTGTTATACGTCGGCGTAAGTGCTTTGTGAATCTGGGCCTATAGGTATAAAAATATTAAAAACTGTTGAAAGCATTCAGTTCCAAAGCACCCTTCCAAGTTCTGTGCAGCCATCATGGCTGACAATGCTCTGGGTTTCTACAGACGCCTCAAGCCCTGTACACACAGCGGTTTTCCTGACGGGATTCCTGGCAAGCTTGCAGTGCATACAAATGGCCATTCAAATGAACCGCCGTTCTTTTGAATGGTAAGAACGCGGTGACGTCATCGACGAGCCGATGCTCGTCACATTCGATGCCGTTGCCGACATCTTGCTACACTCCACACTAAACTTGTTTGCTACCGCGCATGCGTCTAACTCTTATCGAGCATGCGCGGGTTTCCAATGGAACAGGTAAGCATACAGACAACAGGAAACACTCTGCCGGGAATCCCGACGGGAAAATAGAGAGCAGGATCTCTATTTTTCCCGCGCTGTTTTCCTGCTAGGGAGCATACACACGGCCGGGATTCCCAACCAAACTCTCTCCTGGCAGTTTTCCAGCTGGGAAAACCGGTCGTGTGTACGAGGCTTTACTCTTGTCAGTTTAAACTGCTGAAATCCAAACGTTCATTTAAATATATTCCTTAAAGCGGTAGTAAACCTGCTAAATTTTTTTCTAAACCTGTAAAGCAAAAGGAATAATGAGCTAGTATGCACCGCATACTAGCTCATTATGAAATACTTACCTTAGAATGAGGCGTCGGAATCTCACCCGGTCCACCCCGAGGGAGCAGACATTTTCCCTCAGCGTGTCTTCCAGGTATCGCGGCTCTGGCGCCGTGAGTGGCCCGGAGCCGCGATGTCGTCACTCCCACGCATGCACAACGGAGACTTCTTTCCAGCAAGGTCTGGCGTCTACCGGACCTTTTTAGCCAGCGAAATCACAGCGCATGCGTCGCTAAACTCATCGGCTCATTGCAAGGGGAATATCTCCTAAACCGTACAGGTTTAGGAGATTTTCTTTTTACCTACAGGTAAGCCTTATTATAGGCTTACCTGTAGGCCAAAGTGTAAAAATAGGGTATACAACAAAAGATATAAAACCACTTTGTGTGCACCAATTGACTTTACATACCCAGATATTACCTTGTAACAGTGGCAATGACATCATCACTGTGCTGTACATAGTCTGTGCAGAGAGCAGACCAGACCTGTGGGAGGGACCCAGCAGGCCCCTCCCACTATAGGCTGCCTGCAGAAAACTACAGGAAGGGGCGGAGACAAGACCAGTCACCCTGCACAAGGAGAGAGAGGAGCAGCGATTGGTCTTTATTACAGGAGCTCCTGCACAGAGGGAAAGTCTCACACTGGATTACTACACAGATCTGGAAGAAATACACAAAGCACACCAAGATTCAAGGAAGAAAACACCTGATGATTGAATGACGTGTGATATGCTCAAAGAACGGTCCACAGAACTGTGCACAGATTCAGGATCGTGTGCACATATACACGTGCACATGCATGTAAACATTAGCGTGCTCATGAGCGTGAGCATCCATGTTTGAATTGACTTTGTTGCCCAGTGTCCTGAGAGGTCGTCAGTTCCTGTGACCAGACCCTGCTTGCTCATGTAAAATATCTGCTTTGCCCACTGATTATGCTAGATCTCGATCCCTCTAGTACCTGAACTCTGGCTTGTTTCTTGACTCTACACCTTGCATGTGACAAATGTATTCAGACAATATTTTCTTATTCTGAAGTTCAGCTTTAAATCTGTATGTTGTTTCTCATAGAATTCAACCAACTTTTTCCACAGGTATCTTTACTCCACTCACTGACGCGTTTCACCTTCTACTGGGTCTTAGTTGTAAAGCTTACTCTATGACTAAGCCCAAGTAGGGGGCGAAACACTTCAAAGGATTGAGTGTCTCCGACGAAAGAAAAGCTTGCAGAATTCAATGGGAATCGGTGTGCGGATTGACATTGTTTAAACTCTTCGATTTACTTGACATGTTAAAGCTTATAACTTTTATACAGATTTTAAAGTGGAAGTCCATCCAAAAACTAAAATTCCTGTATCTATAGCAACCAACAACACCCACATTCTAACACTAACCTATCTAGGTCTGAAAAAAAAAAATCAGTATACATTCCTTTTCTACAGGCGATCCAACCCGATATCCAGCGGCGGAAAACTCTAATCCCATGCTGAGCTGTCAGCAGTGGCTTCGCTGTGAGGGCGAGTGCAGTGGACACGTCTGTAAACGGAAGCCCCATAGTAACTCTATGGGTGACATCAGGGATGGACTGGCCATTGGGACTACAGGGAGTTTCCCGGTGGGCCGATGGCTCAGTGGGCCGGCTTCAGTGACAGTGGACCGCCGCCCCCTCCACTCCTCTCTCCCTTCCCGCGACGCTCACCTGGGGGGAACAAAGAAGCAGGGGGAGAACCAGAGGAGCAGGGACGACGACAGAGGAGCATGGGGGAGGGGACAGACAGCTGACTCAACAGCTATGGCCTGGGAGTTTCTCCCTTCTGCCTAATCTTGTCCCATGGAGGGGGGGGCACCAAACTGATTCTTTGCCCCGGGTGAAATAATGTCTAGCTTCCCCACTGGTACTGCCTATAAGAGTACCAGTACCAGCCATTCTACTCTAATAAAGTAGAACGGCTAGTGGCTAGTGAAGGGGAAGAGGGGGCTTAGGTGGCCGGGGGGGGGGGGGTGCGGTAGTTGTCCGGTCGCCATGGGAGAGACCTGTCAAAGTGGGCCAGTCTGGATGAAGTCCAGGGCCAAATTTCTGTCCCAGTCCAGCCCTGGGTGACATCACTTCCCATTCATTTCAAAGCTGTTGTCAGACGTGTCCTCTGCAGAGCTTCCGCCACTGGAGATCGGGTTGGATCGCCTGCAGAAAAGGTATGTATAGCAATTTTATATTTACAGGGCTAGAGAGGTTAGTGTTAGGATGTTGGTGGGTATAGATGCAGAGATTTTTGTTTTTTTAATTGCGTTCCGCTTTGAGGACTGGATTTAGTTTTACTTTACCCCAAATAGCAAGGATAACTTGCCATAAATTTGTGTCAGTGTTGAATTATAAGTCTTGTTAAAGCGGAGTTCAACCCAAAAGTGGAACTTCCACCTAATCCACTCCTCTCCCCCTTACCACATTTGGCATGTAATTTTTTTTGGGGGGGGGAGTGGGGGCTTCAGGAGCAGTGGGGCTTCCTGTCCCACTTCCTCCTTCCGCTGAGGGACTGCTACGGCGAATAGCCTAACCGCCTTTTGGCAGCCCCTTCCTGTAGGCGATCACCTGGGACACGTGAGAGGTCCCAGGCGATCGCCTGTCCAATCGGATGGCGCAGCGCCGCTCGCGCATGCGCAGTGGGTGCCCGGCCGTGACAGCTTTCGGCTTCACGGCCGGGCACCCACTGCGCATGCAGCCGAAAGCTGTCACGGCCATATGCCCACACTTAGAATGAAGACGCCGGCCGGAGAGGGGGGGAGAGGAGCGGAGCCCCGGCCGGCGCGTCGCTGGAACGTGGAGCAGGTGAGTATATGTTTATTAAAAACCAGCAGCTACACTTTTTGTAGCTGCTGACTTTTAATAAACATTAAAAATGAGTGGAACACCCCTTTAACTTGCTGCACATTTTCACTGGTAAGTTGTAGTTGACACTTTTCCAATTTGCCGCAAATTCGCATGGAAAGTTACAGTGCCCCCTGTGGTGGGATGACATAACTGAATGAGAACTTGCAGAATGTTTGCAAAGAAAATTGATCTGGAGTCATGGAATGCGGACTTGCTGCAATTGTGCAGCAAACTTGTGAAGCCTGGCAAGTCTAGCAATAGCTTAGCAAGTCATTTCAAACATGGATTTGTATAGTAGACTCCACATTTCCTGCACTTTGTAAGTGAACAGACGACAAGACACAGTTCACTCACCCAAGACACGTAAAGTGCTAGATGCAGCCAGTTCATCCACGTGGCACGTGTAAGTCCCGGCATCCTGCGGCTCGCATTGGCTGAGATGAAGGATTCTCCGCCTCCCCACAGAGAACATACGACATGATGAACTGGGAACCAGTTGCTCTCCATCCTGGAAGAGGGACACAGGAAAGTGTCAGAGTGTCCTGTATGGGGTATATCTTTTCCTAATCCCAGTGTATCTTTCCCCTGTCCAGTTGAAACAACCACCCTACTCTATAATAAAATGTAAACATTATGTAGATTTCTACAACTTCAAATGCATATGTAGACCAAGGGGCAGATCCACAAAAGGATTACGCCGGCGTACCTATTGATACGCCGGCGTAATTTTTAATTTCCCGCGTTGTATCTTTGTTTTGTATCCACAAAACAAGATACGATGGCATCTGGGATCGATCCGACAGGCGTACGCCTTAGTACGCCGTCGGATCTTAGATGCAATTTTTCGGCGGCCGCTAGGTGGCGTTTCCGTCGAAATCCATGTCGAGTATGCAAATTAGCTATTTACGGCGATCCACGAACGTACGTCCGACCGGCACATTTTTTTACGTCGTTTTCGTTCGGCTTTTTCCGGCATATAGTTAAAGGTGCTGTTATGAGGCGTACTCAATGTTAAGTATGGCCGTCGTTCCCACGTACAATTTTGAAATTTTTACGTTGTTTGCGTAAGTCGTTCGCGAATAGGGCTTTGCGTAGAATGACGTCACCGTCGGAAGCATTGGCTTTTTCCGGGTTAATTTCGAGAATGCGCACTGGGATACCCCCACGGACGGCGCACGCGCAGTAAAAAAAAAACGCTGTTTACGTCGGGTCACGACGTATAAAACATAAAACACGCCCCCATTACATCCATTTGAATTCCGCGCCCTTACGCCGCCAGAGATACACTACGCCGCCGTAACTTACGGCGCAAATTCTTTGTGGATTAGAAAGAAGTTACGGCGGTGTAGTGTATCTTAGATACGCTGCTCCCAGCGTATTAATGCGCCCAGGTATGTGGATCTACCCCCAAATATTTATTTTTTACTTTAGGATAGAGCTGGGAATGGTTAAAATATCTGTTAGTTTATTTTTTGCTCTAGAGTCCATAAAATATATAACTTAAAATCACTGGTCGAAAAAGAGAGCCAACAAATTTCGGTGGGTCCAGAAACCCCCTCTTCATCAGGGCATATGTAGTATGTAACCTTAAAGCGGTGGTTCACCCTTAGAGGGCACTTTTTCCCCTTAGATTCCTGCTCGTTTTTACTAGGGGAATCGGCTATTTGTTTTAAAATATGAGCTGTACTAACCCGTTTACGAGATGCATCCTCTCCGTCGCTTCCGGGTATGGGCTGCGGGAATGGGCGTTCCTTCTTGATTGACAGTCTTCCCAGAGGCTTCCGACGGTCGCATCCATCGCGTCACGATTTTCCGAAAGAAGCCGAACGTCGGTGCGCAGGCGCAGTATAGAGCCGCACCGACGTTCGGCTTCTTTCGTCTACGAGTGACGCGATGGATGTGACAGTTGGAAGCCTCTCGGAAGACTGTCAATCAAGAAGGAACGCCCGCTCCCGAAGACCCATACCCGGAAGCGACGGAAGAAGATGCATCTCGAAAACGGGTAAGTACTGCACATATTTTAATACAAATAGCCGATTCCCCTAGACCGAACGAGCAGGAATCTAAGGGGAAAAGGGGAAAAAATTAATAAATGGGTGAACTCCCGCTTTAAATTGTATATAAACACTAACACTAAATTTCTCTTATTTATTTCCTTCTGGTCTGTTAATGATATACCATTGAAAGTGCTTTATTACATCTATTCAAAAAGTGCAACAGAAAAGGTAGCTGTTCATCCAATCAGAAGTCTTGTGAGCCGGTAACTTCCTGTACTTTGTGCCTCCTGACTGTTATCAGCATTGCTCTCTGCTAGCTGTGTGGACTACAAAACACCTCTGCTTGTTATGGAGCAGAGAGTTGTTATGTAGTTCTAGCACAGTTTTATGCAGTCCTAGCAAGAGATGGGAAAGTCCAGGAAAAAAATGAAAAATTGGAAAGAAACTGTTTTTTTCAAATAAGTATGTATTTATTTATTTTTCTGGAAAAATTGAAAAAAAAAAGAAGCGTGGAATATGTTGTTTTACAATGATAAGTAATATATCTATGACTTGGTATTCAAACTAAATAACATGAAGACCTTGAAAGATTCCTGAGACTTTATGTAAAGTCCTAAACTATTGCAAGTTCTCAGAGCTGAAGACAAGCAAATCCTGGAATACAATTCAAGTAACACTGTACTTTTCAATGTGGTTCTCAAACAAGAGAAATATACATTTCTGCCTTGAAGGGGCACTGCAGAGGAAAGGCTCCAGTTTAGATTGCTTGTGGGCTCCATTATGTACCTCCTACAGTTGGGTGATTGTTGGGATCCAGCAGATAATTGTTTCTGTCCTCTCAGGCCTTAACTGTATATAATATATAATGCTACAAGGATGACAAAACATCCTGGCATGTCAGAGATGCCCTAAAGACATTAAAAATACCTAATGTAATAAATTGATGAGGACCAGAATGAAAGTGCGAGTTGTTTTTCCCTCCGGAATCCTCATTCCAAAAACACTCTTTCTGCTGATTCTGGATCACCACAAAGTGTTTCTTCACCAGCAACTTCTTCAAGTAAGGAAGTGTTACAAACCACAACCTCCCAAAAATACACAATCCCTTCATTTATAGATACAATGACATCTGAATATCAGGAAAAAAATCGATCAAGCTCTTGCAAGAGCAATATCTGCTTCTGGATCACAATTGTCCATAACTGAAAATGCATATTGGCAGAAAGCTTATAAATCATGATGAGGGAAAGGTGTGTTGTTACCTGTTCTCATGTACAGTTGAAATGTTCTGAACATATACAGTCCTTGTTATTCCATTTGCAATAAAAATAACATTTTAAAAATCAAGTTTAGTTTATTTACTGATTAAGCTGTACTTTTATTTTAAGCATAATACTTTTATATATGCTGAATTTCATCTTCCCAGTGTAACAAAAAATGACTTTCAATTTGTAGAACTACTCCACACTAAAAAATTTCAAAATGTTTCCAAATTCAAAATTAACATAAAGGAAAAAACAATAACAAAAAAAATTAAATCTAATTCAGCCACTACATCCAAAAGCTGTAATACTATCAATTTTTGTACTTGAGTTTCTATGTGCTTTCAAACTGGCTGGAGGTTACATGCTATATAAGCCCCGATAAAGGGGGAGCGATTTAGGGGGAGTGTTGGAACCCCTGAAACTTGTTGGCTCTCTTTTTCTACTAATGATTTATTTAGAAACTTTTCCGGTGCCATTGCTGCTTTCTCAAAAATACAGACTTCCCTCAGGACTCTCCTCTTGGTTACAGTATGTGAGCAAGCTCTCCAAAGCAAAAACACTGAATATAAAAAAATAGGAGATCTGGCACCTCTTTACTATGTATCTCAGTTTATTTTTTGATGTCTATGGGGTTGATTTACTAGAACTAGAAAGTGCAAAATCTGGTGCAGCTGTGCATGGTAACATATCAGTTTCCAGTTTTTTTTTTTTTTTTTTGCAAAGCTTAAAGGAGTTCTCCAAGCTAAAACGTTTAACCCCCGCTGTGCCCGGGCTGTAAAACTATACAAAATAAACTTTCACTTACCTGCCTACGATCCCCCGTTGTTCCGATATCGCCGTCCCGTTCTCCGGTCCCAATCTCTTCCACTTCCTGCGGGTCGGTGACTTACAGTGCGCTCAGCCTATCAGCGGCCGCAGCAATGTCCCGCCGCGGCCGCTGATAGGCTGAGCGCACTGTGAGTCACCGACCCGCAGGAAGTGGAAGAGACCGGGACCGGAGAACGGGACGCCGATATCGGAACAACGGGGGATCGTAGGCAGGTAAGTGAAAGTTTATTTTGTATAGTTTTACAGCCCGGGCACAGCGGGGGTTAAAAGTTTTAGCTTGGAGAACTCCTTTAATTAAACAAGCTGAAGTTAGAAGCTGAATGGCTACCATGCACACCAGATTTTGCACTCTCCAGTTTTACTAAATCAACCCCTATGTCCCGTTTAGATTTCCCCTTATATCCTGTGCAGAAGACACTACAGAAGGTGAAGATAAGTCTCTCCAAAGTAAGGCTAAACGCCTCTTACGTAGGTATCACTGTAACAGGCATCCACATTGTAAGATTTCCCCTCACCCACTGTGATGCCTCGTACACATGATCAGTTTTCCCCACGGGAAAACTGTGAGGAGAGCTTTTGGCCTAGAATCCCGGCCGTGTGTATGCTCTTCGCAGTTTTTCCGATGGGAAAACTGCCCAAAAACCGCCGGGAAAAAAAGAGAACCGGCGGACTTTTGCCCAGCGGTTTTTGGCAGTTTTACTATGGGAAAAACTGCGATGGAGCATACACACGGCCGGGATTCCCAGCCAAAGCTCCATCGCAGTTTTCCTGTCGGGAAAACCGGCCGTGTGTAGGGGAAAGACTGAACCAAGCAGGTTCTCGGCTTTCCCCTTTGTTTTTTTGACGTCCCGCACATGTGTATATAAGATATTGAATCCCATCACCTTCTGGCCCAGTGACAATGGTCTTTAGAAGAACAGAGGGGTAATTCTACACAGAGCGTGGTGAAAAATCAAGATTCTGAGGTGGCTATTTCTTCTGCCTACCCCTTGATCATGCCATGCCTGTTCCACTAACCATTACAGATGATGTCATAGCGCTATCGGTAAATGAAATCAAACCTACATCATGACCCACTTTTAGATCTCACCTTACTCCAGGTCACAACAGCCTCTTGTTTGGAGACCTCACACTGGAATGTAGCTAGTCCGCCCTCATTGACCACAAAGTCCTGTGGAGGCTGTGTGATGGTCAGAGGAGGCTCAGTGACCGTCAACTGTGCTGTAGTGCGCAGAGTGTCTGTGATGAAAGCTATGACCGATGAATCTGGGAGACAGAGATCCGAGAGGAGCAGAAAATGTTGACGACCACTTGTTCTGATGACACATCGGTCATCAGAGGTCAGACGGACTCCACCCTTCCACCATTCTCCGACCAAACCATCATGGGATAACTCCACCAAAAATTCCATGTTACTTCCTTCTTCACACGTTACATCTTTCAAGCCCTTCTTTATAGCTATACTGCGTGCTGTAAAAAAAAAAAACTTCATATAGGTCTGTTGGTGTTTTCCTGGACACTGCTAACTTCTGGAAATTCTAGTTGTCTGACAGTGATGCTGATCCTTAGACATTCTGGGTCACTGGTAAGGAACAAGCATGTAGGCAGGTTGCCTATGAGTTTTCTAGTTAGTGGCTGACCCAGGCTGGGAAGAGGTTAATGCTGTGCTGTCCACAAGCTTTTTGCATCCAGCCTGCCTACCTGTGATATATAAAGGAGGAAGGCTGAAAAAAACTGTGATAGCTGTGCAGGAGGACTGCGGCGTCTTGCAGTCCATCAGAGGCATCTGGAGATCAGCCTGGACTTTAAGAATGCCTAAAATGGACTACTAACTTTTGGAGGTATGCCTGGGCAGCCAAGTAGAGACAGATAGGGACTTTTAAAGGTTATTTCTCACGTTGGACTTTGCTGCTGAGATTTCTAAGTACAGTGGCATCAACTGTTCTAACTCTGGTCTGAAGTTATTCAAAGGGGTGCATAATGGTTTTGGTGTATGAAAGAACTTGGGTCAGTAAAGCACGTGGGGTATGAAACAAACCTACTACAAAGGTATACTCGGCAAGTCTAGCAGGAGGAGTAATGCAGTTGCTAATGGGTAATCAAGTACTAGTGCAAGGTACATTGCAGCCGGTCATTAAGCGTGGTACCTGGTGCAGGTGATGGGTCCACCGATAGTAAGGGGGTTGGGGATCTGGCTCCCTTCCCAGCTGTCAGTGTCCTGTAGCAACCGGGACCAAACCCACGTTACAGAGACCAATAGCCTGGAGTTAACAAGTGTAGGTATGAGGTCCACATTATGTGCAAGGCGGGACCCCAATCTGTCCCTGGGAGTGAGGTGGCAGAGGTACGCTGGACTGGTGGAGAGGGCACGTCCTCAGCGGTGTCCCTTCTAAATGCAACATACATCAGGCACACGTGTGTAGTGATATGGTAGAGTACTTTTCAGAGGAACTCTGTACTTTTATTACTGCACACGGTAACACAACACATCTCTACTCCCACGTGCAGGGTTAGTGGCCCCGCCCACAAGAATGATCACTGATTCAGAGTGCATAAAATAGCAACATTGAGGGGTGCTTGATCCCTTGTTGTTGGGGTTTTGGTTTGGTAACTTTTTGTTACGTGAGCATCTCTATCTTACAGGAGCCTACCCTTAGTAGGTTTTTGTGCAAACATAGTAAAGGAGAAAACGAAGAGAGGGCCACACCAAAGATGTTTGTCCAGATTAGTTCTATTTACTCAATTTATTTATATTCAATAAGAGAAATCAGCCAAGTTAGGGGGTACTGAAGGCCCACTTCATGAGGGCTTTGGAAATGTGCAAGAAAGCTTTGACTCTAGACATTTGGAAGTATAATAGTAATATAGTGAGAATAACAGAAATGTACTTATAGTGCTCAATTTTGCAGCTAAAATAAGCAAAGGAAGACGACTTTTGTTATTCTCAATAATTCCTTCCTGAATATATCAACACCAGTTGTCCAGAATCGGCAATTTGACAAATTGCCCAGAATCGTCAATTGTCTAGAAAGGCATTTTCTTGTTTCCAAAGTCCAGATGAAGTGGGCCACTTGCAACCCTAAAATAATGTATGTTGGCTTTTTCGATTGAAAAAAAAACCATCTTTGAAGCGGTGCTCTTTTCTCCAGCATTAATTGAAGTCAGAGGATCAGCATGATTGTCGTGTGAGGCCCCGTACACACGACAGAGGAACTCGACGTGCTTGGCACGTCGAGTTCCTCGTCGAGTTTTGGGATGAAGCCGCCGAGGAGCTCGGCGGGCCGGCTTCTCCCATAGAAGAACGAGGACAACGAGAAAATAGAGAACATGTTCTCTATTTTCTCGTCGAGTTCCTCGGCGGCTCCATCGAGCCAAAACTGTACAGACGACAGAGATTCTCGGCAGAATCCGGGTTTTGACCGAGTTTCTCGGCGAATTCTGCCGAGAATCTCTGTCGTGTGTACGAGGCCTAACTTGTATTTTCAGAAGGCAATGCCATCATTCTCAGGTTTCATTTAAATATCTTGAAATTTTTGACAGAAATATAATACTTACGAAGGACATTAAGGCGGCAATCAGTCCTGTCATGGAGGCTCTCACAGCTGTAGCGGCCTCGTTCGGAAGCCTGGACACAGTGGATAGTCAGCTTGTGGGTGCAGTCCGTGTCCTCAAGTGTAAATTTAGCGCTGGGCTGGATGACTACTCCCTGCTTCACCCAGCGCACCTCTCCTCTCTCCGTGGTCACCTGGACCTGAAAGGTGACATCTTCTTCTTCTTCTACCTCCTTGTCCTCCAATCCCTGAACAAACATTACATGTGCCTCTGAGAAGAGATATGGGGCAGGTTAGTCTTCCACTCTTAAAAATATATAAAATCCTATGGAGAATTTCCTCCCACTATCACACAAAGCACAAGTGATATCAGAATTAGAATTAATGGAATAGATCAACCCACCATTTTAATTATGGATGAGGTCTACCGGGCTAAATTGTCTACCGACTTTCTGTATGACAAGATCCTCCTGCCGTCATTACTAGACCTCTCCTTGCTCACCTTGGAGCTTAATGTGCTCCCATCCTTTTTAGGGTGTCTCTACTCTTCTTGTTGAAAGAAGAGTAGATTTTAATTCCCACCAGTTTAGGATGATCTTCTGGGAGCAAATATCAATGACAATTTTCAATCCTCTCTGGTGAACAGATCCACTCAATTATAAACTGGTAAAGGAATCCTTCAGATCTCCTAACAATTCACTTCTTAGTGTCATTTATAGATTCCTGTCCCTGGTAGAGTACTTGAAGTATCTTGCTGCCGACTATAGGTGGTGAGGGATGGGGAACCCATGTCCTAGGGCTCCCTAAGTGAAATGGGTCTACAAGGATCCCTCTACAAGCTAAGATCTAAATGAAGACTGTCCTAGACTCCACTATTCCTGGATCACATCTTATGGTTAACCTAACCCAAGCTGCCTTCCAATGAAGTCACTCCACTTTTCCCAGAGTTGTTGTAACAGGTAGAAATAATTGGCCCATCTTGATGCACAACTTGCAAAAGAGCATGTGTGTCTGTAACAGGAGGGCTCGTGGGACCCAGAGGCTCTTGCAGGGTGTGGGGTACTCCTATTTCAGCTTCACCGATGACTCTTGTGTCTAAAGTCATCCTATGTCCACTAGGGGCATAAGATGACTGAGAAATGATATATTGGTCTACATGAGATGGGGCAGTAATGTAATCCACAATATATTCAAGAATGTCTGGAAGAACTAATTACAGGTTGTTGATTCAAAACCCAACAGGTCAATAGAAGAGTGACTCATTCATGTGGGAACACAGACTGTTAAGGGGGTAATTAAGTCTGCTACTGTCATGTAAACTAACCTTAGTCTGACTTCTAAAGACCTTTCATTGTGTTATGCTTATTGACACTGTATTGTGTGAATTTCTATTGATGATAAATGTGTATTGTATAGCAGGTGAGAAGAGCTTATCTCGGAGTCACCTTGTCTGGGTAAATGATTAGTAATTAGCTCATGTAGATTATCTCGGTGCCAGAAAGTCTGACTAAAAGATGTGTATTGGAGGCTCGTTAGTACCCATTGTATGATGTTGTGGGTGGAGTGTGTCATTGTCCATCTGATTACTGCAGCATCCTTTGTGGTGTATATAAGAGCCTGCCTTTTCAATAAAGATTGTCTATTTGTTTGAACCTCAAACATAGCTGTGTCTCGTTATTGGGGTTCGTCTGCTGGATTGTTGAGGGTCGATAAGCTGCCGTGGGTTGGCGGAATGGAATATCGTAAACGGCGTTAACCCCTGACCGTAACAGTGTCAAACATCATAGTTGCCAACCAGTGCCATGTAGTTGCATAGACGTGCATACACATATCTTGGCTTGAGCCTGTACCAGGCTTTGTTTGCTGTCAGCCCCCCCTACGGTAGTCATATTGGCTGGTATGGTAAAAATTATGCTTTATAGACTGGTGTAGATGGAAAAAAGTAGCATGCTTTTGGGTGCATTTGGCTTGCTTTGAGATCAGTGTGAGTTCCATCCGAGTTCCTTCACAGTTGCTTTTGACTTGCAGAAGACCTCCCTCTGACCTGTT
This sequence comes from Rana temporaria, assembly GCF_905171775.1. Taxonomy (NCBI): domain Eukaryota; kingdom Metazoa; phylum Chordata; class Amphibia; order Anura; family Ranidae; genus Rana; species Rana temporaria. The sequence goes on along the minus strand of NC_053494.1, from coordinate 200,808,548 downwards.
TCTAGCCTTATTCAAACTGCATTGGCATTGCTGTTGATTTGTGTAAGGAGAAAAGCAGTTCTGACACAATCAAAAGCCGTATACATAGGCCCATAAAAGAGTAACTAACATTCAGCTCAGCACAAGCACTTCGCATCACTAAAAAAAAAAAACAGACCAACTCTTGTAGTGTATAATGAGCAACATACCTTGCACCCTGAGCCTTGCTCGAGAAATGAGCCCCTCAGCATTAGCGGTGATGGTACCCGAGTCTGAAAGACGGCACCCATGTAAGGTCAGAGAGTGGCACAGTCCATTGCTTGCCATGCTGGCCCTCCGGTCTGAATTCACCGGGGATCCGTTCAGCTCCCAGTGAAGAATGACATCATCTGGAGAGACAACGCACTTAAAAGTAGCAGCGTCTCCTTCCAGAACAGTCACGTTCTGCAGCTCGGTGAGGAACTCCACCTGGCGAGGCGCTGATGGAAGAGGAAGATTGGTGAGGGTTCTGGTCAAATTCTTTATACCTAGACATTGAACTAAAACATACAAACCAACCCTACCAGCATTCTAAGGATTTATAACAACAGTTGTATGTTTTCTAAAAAATTATTTTATAGCCCATAATTTATATAGCTTTCAACCCCATATTAAGGAAACATTTTTAGTATTATTATATTTTTTATTTTTTTTAGGCTTGGTCATTTGCATAGGAGTGAAGTTCACTAAGACTAAAGCCTCGTACACAAGACCGAGTTTCTCGGCAAAAACTAGCAAGGAACTTGCTGGGAGATATTTTTTTGCCGAGGAAACCGGTCGTGTGTACATTTTCGTAGAGGAAACTGTCGAGAAACTCGACGAGCCAAAAAGAGAGCATGTTCTCTATTTCCTTGACGGGAATGGAGAAAATTGGCTTGTCGAGTTCCTCGACAGCCTGACAAGGAACTCGACGAGGAAAACGATGTGTTTCGCCCGTCGAGTTCCTCGGTCGTGTGTACGAGGCTTGACATTTTATAGTCTTTTTGATGCCCTTCTTGAGAAATAATTCAGCAGTTTTCAAAATAACTCTCCCACCGTTCCCCTTTATTAAAGGTCGGTCCACCTAAAAGTGATATATGATATATTTTAAATACAGAAAGATCCTGGTGGGCTGCGTCAGAAGAAGAAGAAGAAGAAGAAGAAGAAGAAGAAGAAGAAGAAGAAGAAGAAGAAGAAGAAGAAGAAGAAGAAGAAGAAGAAGAAGAAGAAGACCATGTATATAGTATATTGAAATGATTTAGGGCTCTGGATGAGGATAGGTGTCCCGGTGTGGGAGTGGCGGGCTGGAGGATTTTCCATGGGGCACTGTGGGACAATGGAGTGCACTACAGGGAGTGGGTGGCACTGTGGGACAATGGAGTGCACTACAGGGAGTGGGTGGCACTGTGGGACAATGTTGGAGGCTAAAGGGGCTAGAGGCTCCCGACAAGAAAAACAAGAATGACTTTATGATATATGCCCCAGGAAGATATTACTCAGACTATTATTATTTTTTATATTAAAAAAGTACAAAACTTTATTACATCATTAAAAGTACATGTTGAAATCCCTATATATGACTAGTGTATGATCTAGCATACATAATATACAAATCACATAAACACCAGATTAATATAATAAGCTGTCTATCACTGGAAGAAAAAAAAATATTCTGGTGTATTATGTGGTTTTGTATACTATTCATTTTTGGTTTCTTATTATTACTTGTATATTGTTCCATATGATTTATTGTCCCTTTTTAGATGGACTAAGTGAAGGGAAGATATGTTATAACACATTCATAATCCTGAAGAAGCTGTATACCCATGAAATGCGTAGAATATTGGTTTGCGTTTGGATGTGTTTGCTAGATCATACTTTAGTCATATACAAGGATTTTAATAAAAGTTATATATTTATGTAATAATGTTTTGTACTTTTTAATATAAAAAATGATAGTCTGAGTAATATCTTCCTGTCATCATATATCATAAACATCTTTTTTTCTTTTTTTTCTTTTGCTCTCTGACACATGATATCCACAGGAAAATTATACATATTGATGCTTTTCTGTCCTCCTGCAAGTTTTTCACTTAGATTGTCATGAGCTAGAGGCTCTGCAGCAAGCTAGGGGGCACTGTAGGGGGCTGGGCGACACTGCGGGAGGTTGGAGGGCACTATGGAGGCTGGAGGCCTGTGGAGGTTGAGGGAAACTGTGGGCCACTACAGGAGCTTGGATTCACTGTGGGAGATTAGGGGTTCAGCAGCTGGCTGGAGGCTCAGGAGGTTCCTGAGCCTCCTGCCTGTGGCTTGGCAATGGGCTGCAGCCCAGTGGTTGAGAACCACTGTCTTATACCATACATCAGGGGTTTACTGTCCTTTAGACTTTAAGGGGGCCGGACTGTGGCCATTGTGAGTAGAAATTGTCCTGGCATCAGTGGGAGTAAACAATACATCTTTGGTAATAGGTGGAAAAAACAGCCCCCTGTTGGTGACAGTGGGAGGAAAAGTTTCCCATCCTTGGTAATAGTGGGAGGAAAAGTGCCCTTTCATTGGTATCAGTGGGAGGAATAGTGACCCATCATTGGTGTCAGTGGGAGGAATAGTGTCTCATCATTGGTGTCAGTGGGAGGAATAGTGACCCATTATTGGTGTCAGTGGGAGGAATAGTGTCTCATCATTGGTGTCAGTGGGAGGAATAGTGACCCATCATTGGTGTCAGTGGGAGGAATGTTGACCCATCATTGGTGTCAGTGGGAGGAATAGTGACCCATCATTGGTGTCAGTGGGAGGAAAAGTGACCCATCATTGGTGTCAGTGGGAGGAATAGCGACCCATCATTGGTGTCAGTGGGAGGAATAGTGTCTCATCATTGGTGTCAGTGGGAGGAACAGTGACCCATCATTGGTGCCAGTAATAGTGACCCATCATTGGTGTCAGTGGGAGTAATAGTGCCCCTTCATTGGTATCAGTGGGAGTAATAGTGACCCATTATTGGTAGAAGTGGGAGGAATAGTGTCTCATCATTGGTGTCAGTGGGAGCAATAGTGCCCCTTCATTGGTATCAGTGGAAGTAATAGTGACCCATTATTGGCATCAGTGGGAGGAATAGTGACCCATAATTGGTGTCAGTGGGAGGAATAGTGATCCATCATTGGTGACAGTGGAAGGAATAGTAACCCATAATTGGTGTCAGTGGAAGGAATAGTGACCCATCATTGGTATAAGTGGGAGGAATAGTGTCTCATCATTGGTATCAGTGGGAGGAATAGTAACTCATCATCATTGTCAGTGGGAGGAATAGTGCCATATCATTGGTATCAATGGGAGAAATATTGCCCCGTTATTTATGTCACCACCAGGAATAATGCCTCATTGTTGGTATCAGTGGAAGAAATAATGTCTTATTTCCAAGTAAGGGTGAGCAAATGACCACATCCAGCCATTGGGCCATAGTTTGGAGACCACAGCAATACATAATTATTAAAAAGAATGAAAGTTCTAATTCTCAACAAAACTTTTCCTATAAAATGTAAATTTCAATAAGTATGATTTTTCCTGACTGAGGACCACATTAACAGTTAACATTCAGATAATAAAATGAAAAAAATAAAAATTTCTACCCTTTGATTTTTCTCATCACTATGATCGAAAAATGATATTATATTTGTCCAAACTAACCATTCAAAAATTGAACAAACATTTCAAAACAAACATTTTCGAACTAAATTCTAAACCATGTATGGCCATCTTTACTCCTTACCTTCTACACGAACTTCTGCTTGTAGCTGGTCGGAGCCGGCATCACAGGTGTAGGTGCCAGAGTCGGAAGGCCGGACACTTTGTACGGTGAGCTGACGATGAGCACCTCGGGTCAAGATTTTTACACGCCCTCCCGACACCAGCTCCTCCCCATCTCTGAGCCAGCGCACCTTGAAGTTTGGCCTTGACAGTTCACAGGCCAAAACCAGATCATCTCCCGTCACCAACACATGGTGCTCAGGAGTTCCGCTGTTACCCACGATGGTAACAGGTGGTGCTAACGGGGCAGAGAAAACAACGCACAGGTCAAAACACTCTATAATACAACCAAGAAGTCATCACGAAGCAAAACAAAGTGCAGCTTTCATCAGCCCAAAACAGCAAACGTCACTACGGGCAATGTCATCTGAAGATAGGCACCGACAGGGAGGCATTGCAAGCATTTGAGGGCATAGGGGTTCGGGACAATGGAGCAGCCATATAACTGAGGCATCACAGGAGGAGGAAGGAGGCAAAGCAAGACACACGGGTGCATGGAAGGGGTAAGATGAATTGTCCGAAAATCTGATTAGAAATTTCGGCAATGATGTTAGCATGACTAAAAGCAGGCGTCACGTCATCATGACACTAGGAATCATCAGTGAAAACAGGTTAATATATAGGAGCACGCCAATTTTCAGAAAAGGGCCGGGGTTATTGTGTTATGATGAAAAAATTTGCAGGATTGAACAAGCAAACAGGGAAACTGCACCCAGCAATGTCTGTGGATGGTACTATACCATCCTGATGGTATAGTACGCTACTGGGAAAATGATCAGTGCTGGTTTTAGGACAACAGGAATTTTCCATTCCACGATACAGGGGCCTGGTTACAATAAACAGGAGGGAAAACAGACTGAATATGGGAAATCTGTAGGGGGCTGCAATCACCCTACTGTGGGTCACTGTAATCTAATTACATTTAAAGCATTTAGGGGATTAGCTGACCAGTTATAAATCATAATTAAAAAGACTCAATATACTAATCCATTTGAGTACTTCCAGACGCAGAGCCCTGATAAACACGCAACATTTTTGTTGGTTATTCAACTGAAAAAATTTGTAAGAAAGTTGGGTCTTATCCAATTACATTTTTTAAAGGGATTATTTAAAGTGTGGCCAATACTTTGAAGGGAAAATATATATACAATTTGCATAGCAATTCGCCCAGGGAAGGTGAATGTACATTCATTCTGTACAAATAGGGGTAAACAATGAATTTTATTAGGCTACTCCCCGTGCAAGTTGATTGCATTTCATTGATTTAAAATGGAAAATACCATATTTGGCCATGCGATGGCGCCAAGTGTCATAGGAATTCCCTATGAATTTTTTTTATACCTTGTTTCATGAATGTCAAAATAGCAAAAAAAATGCCGGCAAATCGATTGATTCTTCTTAAATCTTTCTTGAGCATTAACAGCAGTGCGACATCTAAAACGTTAACATGTTTCTTCAGAAGCCTTCCTCATTTCATACAGATTTACAATAAAAGGTAAATAGGTTTATATAGAAGAGATATCCATTCCTCCAGAAAAGGGGGCAGTACAATCCAATTTAAAATCAATTAACAATACATTTATGTGAGGTTGGCAGAACCAGAGAAAAAGGGGAGGGTAAAATGGAAACATTTAAGAAGAAGCAATTGAGTTGCCGGCATTTTTTTTTTTTGCCATTTTGATGTTTATGGGACACAACAAGCCTGAGCACTATTATTTAGCTCATTATTCTACAATCATGCGGTAGAGCTTGGGTGAGTTTTTGTCTCTTGTTTGTTTGAATGGGGACAAGTTACAACCTCTCTCTGTTTTTTTTTCTTCTTTTTTTTAAAGTGTATTTTGTGCGTGAACTAAAGAGATGAGCCGGACTGCAGGAGTTGGGAGGCCTCCCCCAGAGGCAATCTGACACCTTTCTCCATGCCCCGGGTGGCAATGGCGGGTGTGAGGGGGTCCTCCCACACAGCCCGCCCTACCTGCTCCGCTTTGAAGCCCAACGGGGAAGAGGGACTCCCTATAAGGGAGTGAGAGGATCTAGCCCACTCAACCAGCCCCGTTAGTCCTTCGCCTCTCTTTTTAGAGACCGCGTGGTCAAAGTGCGTGCATGTTAACCCAATTTTGAATGCGTGTAAGTGTGGTGGTTTTTTGTGGGAGGGGGGTGGGCTTACTAAGCGCAGGCTTACCTCGCATAGCGCACCCACCGGGAGCAGGGCTGAGACCACCAAACTCAATTCACATGTAGCCGAGACCGAGATCTGAACCCCTAGCTGCAGAGGTGAATGGCTTGTCAGCGCAGTGCCAATCGCGTTGAGCCACCGCAGCTCCTCTCTCTGGTTTTTATAGCTCAATTATATAGGAAGCAGGACAAGCACCATGCCAATGGTCAAAGAGTCCAAAATTATGTCTTCTTAGGTATTACGTTGAAAAAGAAGTCTCTATTCTGGTTGCATGATTTAGGCCCCTTCACAATTTGTCATAGCTCACAATTTGCGCGCGATTTTGTGTTTTGCATAGGACCCGCTTATTCACTTGAATGGGCTGCCCTACGTGGGTTTGTTGCCGAGAAAGAAGTTCCTGCTCAATTGCAGGTTACAAGCTTCGGGTGATTTTGAAAGCCACAATTGCCGCAGCAGAATTGCATTGCTTTTGGGGGGAGATTAGGGGATGATGGCACCAAAACATGCAATGCACGTTGTACAACTATCACCACGCAATTTGGGATTGTGGGCAGAATCGCAGCAATTCTGCCCATGTGTCATGAATAGGCATGTGCAAAAGGGAAAATTTTGTTTTGTTTCGTTTTAATTCGTTATTTAATTAATTTCGTTAAGTTAGGTTCGTTTTCGGAACTCGTTCGTTTTCGACCGAATTTCGAAAAATCCGGTCGAATTCGAAAATTCTCTCTTCGAATATAATTTCGAAATTCGATCGGAATTCGAAAAAAAAAAAATTTGAATTCCAAATCGAAAACCCGCGGACGAAATTCGATCGGAATTCCAAAAAAAATAAAATAAAATTTTTTCGAATTCCAAATCGAAAACCCGCGGACGAAATTCGATCGTAATTCTAAAAAAAATTCGAATTCCGATCGAATTCCGTCCGCGGGTTTTCGATTCGGAATCGAAAACGTTCGTTCGGATTCGGTAAATTCATTAATATTGCAATTCGGGAATTCGTATGCATCCGAATGTCCGAATAATGAAAAATTCGTCCGAATTTCGATTCGGAACGAAACGAAATGCACATGCCTAGTCATGAATATGCAACAAGTCTGTCTGCTTACCTGATCTCCATGTGTTCATTAGAGGCTGACCCTGTTCTGGTTTCCCTTTTTATCACTTCCTCTTCCTGTATGGCTCCACCCTAGTCCATCCCAGGAAGCCTATATTAACCGTTGCTCTACAGGTCTGCAGTGCTGTTCAACAGTGTTCCTATGCTTAGTTCCTGTCTGCAGTGTAGTTGCTAGTTCCTGTTTGCAGAGTGCTTCGTTCATCTTCTGTGTACCGTTTTGGCTTGTTCCCGACTTCCTTGTCTGCCTGTGCCCCGGACTATTTGCATGTCCCACGGTTATCCTTGTCTGCCTGTTGCCCTGACCTCGGCTTGCCCATCACCACTGTTTGTCCTGCTGACTGCTTCCCCCTTCTCCCTGCGGAGTGTGACTTAAGGAATCTCGGGGATGCGACCTGGACCCAGTTGTGGCCAAGACCATCCTTACCATCAAAGGCTCTGGTGAATACAAAACTGGGTCTTAGACTCCGCGCCCTGGGTGATCTTAAGTTCACGCTTCGTCTCTGCTAGCAGTAGTCGGCCATAGGGTTCACCACCCTGTGGTGCATCCCTGACCCCAACGGGGTGCACTCGTCACCTGGCTACGGGTGACCTGACACCATGATTCCAAATCCTACATACAAGTTTCAATCCAATTCATTCCAATCATAATACATAAGCCCAGATGAAACGCATTGGAAATCTTTTTCTACTAAATAGCTAGTAAAATATAGTTTTGGACACTTTGGCCATTGGTGTGGCAACCTTATTGCTTTTTATATAGTTGGACTTTTCCAAGACCCTAGGCTCATTTGTTCAAATAAATATGAGAAGCCTCCCCAAAGCAAATCAACTTGATCAATACAATGATCTTTTACAATATTGGATATTATTAATAGAAGATGTAGCAGCATTTTTGTATATATCTAGTTTATACAGCTGCCTGTGTCCTGCTTGAGAGATACATTGGCCCGGATTCACAAAGCACTTGCGCCGACGTATCTCGAGATACGCAGCGTAAGTGCAAATATGCGCCGTCGTATCTATGCGCCGGACTCAGAAACTAAGGTACGCCTGAAAATAGGCTTCATCCGACCGACGTAACTTGCCTACGCCGGCGTAGAGTGGGCGCATATTTACGCTGGACGTATTTGGCGCTCCTATTGATTTTCTATTCACATATGCAAATGAGGGAGATACGCCGATTCACGAACGTACGTCCGTCCGACGCAGTGCGCGTAAAGTCATACGTCCGGCGTAAAGTTATGTCCCATAAAGGAGGTGTAACTCAGCAGCATCCATGCAAAGGGCTGCACCAGGGAACACAAGCCGACGTATTTTACGTAGTTTACGTAGGACGTGAATATGACTAGGCGTAGGTTACGTTCACGCCGTAGGCAGTGATCCGACGCATCTTAGGCAGTTGTTCCGACGTGATTGTGAGCATGCGCACTGAGATGCGCCCACGGCGATACGTATCTGTCTGGCGCTCGGCTCATCATTTGCATGGGGTCACGCCTCATTAGCATGGCTCACGCCCACTTCCACTTACGCCAACTTACGCCTGAGAAACCCAGCGCAGATTTAGGAGAAAGTGCTTTGTGAATTCAGTGCTTGCCTCTCTGCGCTGCGTCGGCGTAGCGTAAAGGAGATACGCTACGTCGGCATAAATATGCGCCAGTGTCTGTGAATCCGGGCCATTCTCTCTATGAAGGGAATTCAAAATCATTTTCACCACCTTTCTGGCAAATATGGTAGTGCCTCAGATTAAAAAAGCCCTGCCGCCAGGTTCAGTAGCTTTACTGAAAAGTTCTTCAGATTCAGGTAGTTCTTAATAGCACCACTTTTACAAAGGGGCGCTTTGGCTGCACCAAACTCAAAATAAAAACCTGGAAACTGGAGGTAAGCAAGTCCAACTTACTTGTTGGTGTACAGAGACAGGCAAAGTGCCAAACTCTGTATGCTGTATAGCAGGGCTGTATGATTATCATTGCTGAGGAAGCTGAGGGACTAGTTCTCCATCAGGTCCTCTCTCTACTTATGATTAAAAGCAGGCAGTGCCCGGATTCTATAGCCAATAGCAGGCTGTCTATTGGCTTTGGACTCAACCAACGCCTGATGTCAATCAGAAGACCAGACCTGATGGGGAACTAGTGACTCTGAATCTTCATTAGGTTCTGCCCACCCAGTTGCAGCAGCGGGGAGGGAGCTCAGGTGCACTGATGATACAGTGTCCAGACTGGTGACCATAGTCAATGGAACACAAAACTTCCCCCTCACTTTGTAGAGATTTCCTATGAATTCCTACTGCATGTCCAGGTCAGGAAGAATAAGTAAATCCCCCAAAGACACAACAGGAAGTGTTAAAAAAAGAGTTATCAAAATCACTCCATATTTTACCATAAACTGAGTTTGTTTAATCCCCCTACATGCTTCTCAATACAGTAGGAGGGTGACCCCTGAAGCCAGTCTTTTTTTTTTTTTTACATTTTGCTTTCTCTGTAAAAAAAGAAAAAAAGTGAATGTTCTAGCATTGCCAGCAGATGTGTTCCTGGGTCAGAGCAGATGTGTTCCAGCATCACTATTAGATGTGTTCCAGCATCTCTGGTAGATATGTTCCAGCATCTCCAGCAGTTGTGTTCCCGAGTCACAGCAGATATGTTTTCTCAGGCATCTCCTGGCAGATTTGGTTCTGGATCACAGCAGATGTGTTCCAGCATTTACGGGAGATGTGTTTGTGGCTCACAGCAGATGTGTTCCAGCATCCCCAGCAGATGTATTTCTGGATCACAGCAGTTGTGTTCCAGCATCCAAAGCAGATGTGTTCCACCATCACCAGATTGCAGTAAAAAGAAGGCTTGATGGACACCGCAGAACAACATGTGCAAAGTAAAATTTTTTAATTCTGACTAGACTATACTTCTAACAAAAGCCTTCATCTCTTTGGACAACAATTGACCCATTTAGTTTAATTTTTACTTCATTAGCATATCAGCCTGTCATCTCCTAATTTTAAAAAATGGGTGGGATACTGTTTTAAACATAACATCCAGCAGATTTTGATGGGTGGAGTTGACCTTTAACACATAGGAGTAGCTCAGTATAGGGGTGGCGGAAGTGGAGAGGTGGAGGGATTGGAAATATTAGGGGGGGGGATGCAGGGTGGGGAGGGGGTGTCAGGGTGTTGGTTGCAGTGCCTCTTCGTCTCTCCTGTTACCTCCCACAGTGACATAAAAGCTGAAGCTGTCGTTGCGGGCATCACATAGATATTCGCCAGCGTCATGACGCGCCGCTCCCAGGATGGTCAGCGAGCACTCTGCTCCCCTCTCCTCCACTAGTATGTGCGGATTGTCTTTCAGCCGCTCGCCGTCCTTGTACCACCTCACTTCAGCGTCAGATCGGGACAGGGGGAGTGCCAGCCTGAGGTCCTCAGACACAGTGCACACCCTGCGTGGTATGATCTGGTCACGCTCTAAGATCACCACTACAGCCTCTTATAAGAACCAAACACCAAGAGGAGTTAGTGTCCCAGGCAGTAAAGGAGAGGGGACAGAATCTAATTGCAATTTAAAGAGGTTTTCCAGTTCTCAGTATAATATCCTTCAAGCTAAAAAAAAATTAATAGTCATTGCTAAATAATGTTCTGGAACACTTATGGTGTATCATCACTGTTGCATTGGATTTCATTATGCATGTATAAATATCTTGGTGGTGACATCTAGTGGCAATTCATTGTAGTACAACTTGTTATTTTTATATTGGTATATGGTACAATCCAGTTTACCTGTATCTTGGGGCTAGTTGGTTTAGTTCTTAGATATCCCTTCTTCTTCATGGTCCCTCAGGTTGAATTTACATTGTAAATATTTTTGATGGGATCACTCTGGGTTTGTACCCCTGGGTTGGTCCCTTGCTTCTAGTTGACTAATGAACCTGTGGACTGTTCCTGGATAGCTTCATGGTTGTAAGTACTACCTGGTTTAGATGTGGGACTATTGAAGGATATTATACCGTATGCCTTTACCGTTCATGATAGCCTCAACAATGTAAAAATGTATACTAAATTGTATTACTGTATTTTGTAAATCAAGTAAAAACGATTGAAACAGAAAAAATTTAAGAAAATTTAAAATTTCTTTGCAACTTTTATTTTACAGAGAAACCTGGAAAACCTCTTTAATTCCCCTTTCAATCAGTTGGCAAACACATTCTGCTTTACAGATAGCACACCAAATTCTAACTGATCGTGAAAAAGACTTTGGTTTTGTCATTTGAATGGGAAACTGTCATACAATTGTGCAAGTATACAGAATATATATAATACATATTTTTGGTGCTACATCTATTTTTCTTTCACTACTACAGGCATACTGTTAAATCTAGTTATAACAGTGTATGACCAGCTTTACAATTGGATGACAACTTCAGGGTTCCAGTGTTATTAAAATGGAATTTCACATATGTATTTTTTATTTTTTTTGGTATAGTTACATCCAGCATACATGTTCCATACCTGGCCAATCCCTGGCAGAGAATAACTGTAGTAGTCACTGCTACCACAGTGAATTTTCTGTCCCACTTACAAGTGTTGTATTGAAGTGCATTAGGTTATTTTGTAATGGGAGGGCCGTGGGACCCAGAAGCTCTTACACAGATTGAGCCAGAAAATAAGGGACATATGTTGGATTGTGTTAACATGGGTCTGTAATCCACAATATATTCAAGAATGTCTACAAGAACTAATTACAGGTTGTTCATTCAGAACCCAACCGGTCAATAGAAAGAGTGATTCATTCAATGTGGGAACACAGACTGTTAAAGCGGGAGTTCACCCGAATTTTTTTTTTTAACATTAGATTGAGGCTCATTTTGTCAAGGGGAATCGGGTGTTTTTTTTTTAGATCGAAGCAGTACTTACCGTTTTAGAGAGCGATCTTCTCTGCCGCTTCCGGGTATGGTCTACGGGACTGGGCGTTCCTATTTGATTGACAGGCTTCCGACGGTCGCATACATCACGTCATGAGTAGCCGAAAGAAGCCGAACGTTGGTGCGGCTCTATACGGCGCCTGTGCACCGACGTTCGTCTACTTTCGGAAAATCGTGACGCCATGTATGCGACCGTCGGAAGCCTGTCAATCAAGTAAGAACGCCCAGTCCCGCAGCCCATACCTGGAAGCGGCGGAGAAGATCGCTCTCTAAAACGGTAAGTACGGCTTAGATTTAAAAAAAAAAACACCCGATTCCCCTTCACAAAATGAGCATCAATCTAATGTTAAAAATTTACTTTTTGGGTAAACCTCCACTTTAAGGTATTTCATGTCGCCTGCTACTGTCATGTAAATGAACCTTAGTCTGGCTCTAGAACCTTTCATTGTGTGATGCTAATTGACACTGTATTGTGTGAATTTCTATTGATGATAAATGTGTATTGTATAGCAGGTGAGAAGAGCTTATCTCGGAGTCACCTTGTCTGGGTAAATGATTAGTAATTAGCTCATGTAGATTATCTCGGAGTCAGAATGGCTGTCTCCTAAAAAATGTGTATTGAGCTCCTTGTGTCATGTTGTGGGTGGAGTTGGGTCATTGTTCATTGCGGTTCCTAAACTGTATATAAGAAGCCTGAGTTTTCCCATTAAAGTCTATCCGTTTTGAACCAGAGAACAGAGCTGTGTGTCTCGTTTCTGGGGAATTATGGGCCGTGTTTGTCTGCTGGATTGTGGAGTGTCGATAAGCTGTCGTGGGTTGGCGGAATGGAATATCGTAAACGGCGTTAACCCCTGACCGTTACACCGATCATCCCTGACTGCCCAGGTATTGGGTCAAGCATCGGAGCATTTGCACGAGTACAAGTACTCGTGCAAATGCACAGTATCGGCACCGATACTAGTATCAGTATCAGTGCAACCCTACTTTAAAGGACTAGAAAAATATCCTCTGTACTGCAATTAGCTGGAGTAAAATTGCGTTGGATTCGACTTCTGTGTAATATTGAAGAGTTGGGCTGCCTGTGGAGAGTGACGAGACAGCAGGGGACCATGCTCTCTGGACAGACTGGGTCTAAGGAGATATGTCAATGCATAAACTGGATTTAAAACAGAACTGTGACCCTTTCTGCCTTCAGGGTCCAGTGCCAAGCCACTGAGCTGCAGATTTTTTTTTTAGGGTGCTCGTGCTAATTGAGTGACCTATTGGGTTCACTATGCAGCAGGGCAGCCATTCAGAACAGGACCCAGCAGACAGAAAGGATCATTGTAGTAGCACCAACTACTACAGTGATTCTCTGCTTTCAGAAGGATCAGCCAGGTAAGGAATATGTACACTTACATAGATCCCATGCTATGCAACTATGCGCTCCGACTTTGAGAGCACAAGTCGCATGACAAGTCGCCCCATTAAGTGTAATGGAACCGTTCCAATAGGAGCGACTTGAGTAGATAAATGTTCCTGCACTACTTTTGGTGCGACTTCGGCATGACTTGCATTGACTTCTGTCAAGGAAGTCACGGCAGTGTGAACGGGGCCTGAATCCGCTTTCCTAAGAATCTCCACCCTGGGAGTCAGCGCCGCGGTCAGGTAAAGTCTGACAGCTGCTGCTTTGTCACCTGTCTGGCCTCGGATTCACTATTTAGATGACAGTTTCCCATCTAGATGAATAAACACAACTATGAATTACAGCGATGTACTAAAACATGAATCATATAAAGAAACAGGATGGGCACAGCAGTCTAAAGCTCTAACATGGAACAGTGAATCAGAATGACACGTCACTTTTGGTGGCCATACATGCTTCCATCTCTCCATCTGATCAATGTGCAATTGGGTCGAAACTATCGAATCAGCAATCAATCGAATATCCCCATTCGGTCAAACTGAGTCGATCAGTCAGGGGGGGGGGAATTATTGATCGTTTTGCATTGATCGGCAACACTGAGATACTTTGGGCTAGATTCAGGTAGCCCTGCGTAATGTTGTGCGGGCGTAACGTATCTCCGATACGTTACGCCGCTGTAAATTAGGGTGCAAGTTCAGTATTCAGAAAGAACTTGCGCCCTAAGTTACGGCGGCGTAACGTATGTGCTCAGGCGTAAGCCCGCCTAATTCAAATTTGGATGATGTGGGCGTGTTTTATTCAAATTTAGTGTGACCCCACGTATATGAAGTTTTTTACGAACGGCGCATGCGCCGTTCGTAAAAGAATCCCAGTGCGCATGCTCGAAATTCCGCCGCAAATCGTCAATGCTTTAGACGTGAACGTAACTTACGTACAGCCCTATTCGCGAACGACTTACGCAAACGATGTAAAAATGTCAAAATTCGACGCGGGAACGACGTCCATACTTAACGTTGCGTACGCCTCATAATAGCAGGAGCAACCTTACGCCGAAAAAGCCTAACGTAAATGACATAACAAAATAGCGCCGGGCGTACGTACGTTTGTGAATCGGCGTATCTACCTAATTAGCATATTCCTCGCGTAAATCAACGGAAGTGCCACCTAGCGGCCAGCGTAAATATGCAGCCTAAGATAAGAAAGTGTAAGACACTTACGCTAGTCGGATCTTAGGGAAATCTATGCGTAACTGATTCTATGAATCTGGCGCAGAGATACGACGCCGCAACTCAGAGATACGACGGCGTATCTGGAGATACGCCGTCGTATCTCCTACCTGAATCCGGCCCTTTGTTCATGAATATAATTGTATTTTCATCAGGGAACCCAGATGTGATGGATAATTTACGATTGTATCTTAGCCGTGGTTCACACTGGTGCGTTTTGACATACGATTTGACATGTCAAATTGACGTCCTAATCGGAAGCGCTGCACAGATTTCAGAAAGTAGTTTCTGTACTACTTTTTGCGATTTCAAGCCGCGATTTACATTGACACCTGTGCAGATGTCTCTGAAATCGCGCCTGAAATCGGGACTGACAAGCGGGAGTAAAATTATGCGAGTTCAACTAAACTCGCACAGCTTCATTCCCGCAGCCCAGTGTGAACCTGGGCTCTAAGCGGTATTAAATCCAAACCCAAAAACGTAATACATTGCAGCTTACCAATCATTGGATGTGGTGGCTGCATTGGTTTTCTTTTTTAGGCTTTTCATCTGGTGATATGGCAGGTAACACTGTGATGTGATGTAATGATGCGCTGAAATCAACCCTAAATGCTGTACAGTGAAAAAAGATGAAGTGTAAATTATATTCATGAACCTAAATAGGTACTGAGGCCCAGATTCTCAAAGGGCTTACGACGGCGCAGCGCCATGTATGCCGTCGTAAGTCCTAATCTGGGCCGTCGTATCTATGCGACTGATTCTTAGAATCAGTTACGCATAGATATCCATTAGATCCGACAGGCGTAAGTCTCTTACGCCGTCGGATCTTAAATGCATTTTTTTTTTGTCCGCTAGGTGGCGCTTCCGTCGTTTTCCCCGCCGAGTATGCAAATTAGCTAGATACGTGAATTTCTGAACGTACGCGTGGCCGACGCAGTAAAGTTACGACGTTTACGTTAGGCTTGTCCCGGCGTAAAGTTGCCCCTGGGTATATGAGGCGCAACCAATGTTAAGTATGGCCGTCGTTCCCGCGTCGAAATTTGAAAAGTTATGTCGTTTGCGTAAGTCGCCCTTGAATGGGGCTGGACGCCATTTACGTTCACATCGAAACCAATGATGTCCTTGCGACGTCATTTGGAGCAATGCACCCTGGGATATTTTACGGATGGCGCATGCGCTGTTCGTTCGGCGCGGGAACGCGCTTCATTTAAATGCTGCACGCCCCCTACCCGCATAATTTGAATTCCGCCGGGTGATTTACGTTACACCGCCGCAACTTTACACGCAAGTGCTTTGTGAATAAAGCACTTTCCTGAAAAACTTGCGGCGGCGTAACGTAAATCAGATATGTTACGCCCGCCCAGTTTTACGCCGATCTACGAGAATCTGGGCCTGAGTGAGCTGTGACAATCCTGCCAAAAAGTGCATAAATAAGTGCCAATGTGATAAAAGCAACAATATGCAAATCATAGTCCATTCATCTGAATTAGGTAAGAAGTGATAGTAATCTCCTGTGATACTGTCTTCCTTCCACCCTGCTTCACCCGACCACTTGCATACGACACTTCCTTATCCAAAACGACGGCTCATATGAAAAAAACAAACGACAAAACAAGACCTCATTGCGCAATATGTAGCACCAAATAGAGAAACAGCCTGACAGCGATAAGATTGCCCTCATGAATCCTTCGGACAAAACAAACGTGCAGCCTCGCTCAGTGTAGCGATCTCCTCATGTCCTACACCTTCGATCGCGTCACTCAGCTCCGACCCCTACGCGTTACGTCACGTGACTTAATCAGTATCACAGGAGATTACTATCACTTCTTACCTAGTTCTGATGAATGGACTATGATTTGCATATCGTTGCTTTTATCACATTGGCACTTATTTATGCACTTTTTGGCAGGATTGTCACAGCTCACTCAGTACCTATTTAGGTTCATGAATATAATTTATACTTCATCTTTTTTCACTGTACAGCAATTAGGGTTGATTTCAGCGCATCATTACATTACATCACATCACAGTTTTTATTAGTATAGTACAGTGGTCTCCAAACTGCGGCCCGGGGGCCAGATGTGGCCCTTTGCTTGATTTTATCTGGCCCTTGGAGTCCTTTTTTATTCATTGGCACCAATGAAGGGCAGAATTCCTCCCAATGACACCAATGATAGGGCAGATCTCCTCCCAATGATAGGGCAGAATTCCTTCCAATACCACCAATGATAGGGCAGAATTCCTCCCAATGATAGGGTAGAATTTCTTCCCAATGATAGGGCAGAATTCCTTCCAATACCACCAATGATGGGGCAGAATTTCTCCCAATGATAGGGCAGAATTCCTCCCAATGATAGGGCAGAATTCCTTCCAATACCACCAATGATAGGGCAGAATTCCTCCCAATGATAGGGTAGAATTCCTCCCAATGATAGGGCAGAATTCCTTCCAATACCACCAATGATAGGGCAGAATTCCTCCCAATGATAGGGTAGAATTTCTCCCAATGATAGGGCAGAATTCCTTCCAATACCACCAATGATGGGGCAGAATTTCTCCCAATGATAGGGCAGAATTCCTTCCAATACCACCAATGATGGGGCAGAATTTCTCCCAATGATGGGGCAGAATTCCTCCCAGTTATGGGGCAGACTTTCTCCCATTGACACCAATGATGGGGTCCAATGACACCAATGATAGGGGATTTTGTACTCTTGATGACCACAGTCCGGCCCCCTTAAAGTCTGGAGGACAGTAGTCCGGCCCTTTGTTTAGAAAGTTTGGGGACCCCTGGTATAGTACACTACTTTTATGTATGCAGCTTTAATTATTTGGTTATCCTTGTTGTTTTTTCCTTTGTGTTTACCACAATAGCGCTGTAGTATCACTTTTTCAATATGGCAGGTAACACACCTCCTGTATTAGGGCCCCCCTACTCTGGATGTAGGAGCACAGGTTTGGACCGCAGCATTGTCAGTCTGGGGGAGGGGAGCCAGATCTAAGAATTGGCAAGCTGCAATATAATAAATGTTTGCTTTTTGGTTAATTACCACTTTAACTATTATTCAAAAATCTTTTCCCATATGTTGTATATCAATCATATGGGTTGTCGGCTATAGATTGATCATAAATTAAATCAATCATTTATTGAAGCGCGTATAGCCACCGTTATAGAGACCAAATCACATCACATGCATCACTTTAACAAAAGGACAGGATAGGAGTCCTGGGTGTCCTGGGCACAAAAAGATCACTTCAGCATGCTTCACCATCTATAACGCTTTTGGGAGATTTTGGTGGGTTAAAGGATTTGGATCTGTTATGTTGGTAAAAGCTGTACATATGTAAAGCTCTGTGTGTACTGTACAGTATTAATGTTAGCTTATCAGATATCGATTTTAATGTTAAAGGATAAGTTCACTTAATAAATAAATAAATAAATGCACATTTTCTTGCAGGTTTAAAAAAAAAGTGCATTTATTATTATTAGTTTTTTTTAGAGCCTGTGTAAGCTGTGTGAATGAATGACGTGGTCGTGTGGGCAGAGCCCCGCACCGCCGCACTGATTTCAAAAAGTGAAGACACGGTTAAGTAGGTTTGGGGTGGAGGAACTTGACTGGCTTGCGCAGAGTCCTGACCTCAACCCGATAGAACACCTCTGGGATGAATTAGAGCAGAGACCTTCTTGTTCAACATCCGTGCCTGACCTCACAAATGCCTGACCTCGTTTCTGGAAGAATGATCAAACATTCCCATAGACACACTCCTAAACCTTGTGGACAGCCTTCCCAGAAGAGTTGAAGCTGTTATAGCTGCAAAGGGTGGGCCAAGTCATTATTGAACCCTACGGACTAAGACTGGGATACCAATAAAGTTCATATGAGTGTAAAGGCAGGCGTCCCAATACTTTTGGTAATATAGTGAATGTAATACTTGAGAAGACGGTCAGAAACTGAAGAGCTTATAGAGGAAATGAGCGTCAGAGAGAGTGGACAGAATACATTGTTGGAGGGGGATATGCTGCAAAAGACAATACGACACGGGGAACATGCAGAGGCATAACTAGAACTTTCAGGGCTCCGGTGCAAGAAACCATGAAAGGCCCCCTGACATATGGCCATGGTGATTCCTACTAATCCCGGGGGCAGCAGGACCTGGATAGGAGGGGCAGCGGGGGCAGCATATGGAGGAACAAATCCCCTCCATTTTCCTTCTGCAGCCACTGAATGCCTATGGGAGGGAGAGGAGGAGAAGCAGGCTTTTAGCGGCTGCAAGAAAAAAATGGAGGGGATTTGTTCCTCTATATGCCCCCCCCCATCCAGGTGTACAGGGGCAACATGTACACCATTGCAATTGTGACCCTTGTAGTTACGTCCCCGGGATTAGTGGAAGCAGTGGTGGTGGGGGACGGGATCAGTGGCAGCGGTGGTGGTTGGGTAGGGATGGGATCAGTGGCAGCGGTGGTGGTGGTGGGGGGATAGGATGAGTGGCAGCGGTGGAGAGGGGATGGGATCAGTGGCAAGGGTGGTGGTTGGGGGGGTGGGATTAGTGGTAGGGGGGGATTGAATGGGATGAGTGGCAGAGGTGGGGGGGGAATGGGATCAGTGGCAAGGATGGTGTTCGGGGGGGATGGGATGAGTGGTAGTGGAAGGGGAGGATTGGATATGATGAGTGGCAGTGGTTGTGGGAGGATGGGATCAGTGGCGAGGGTGGTGGTTGGGGGGGATGGGATAAGTGGTAGTGGAAGGGGGAATGGGATCAGTGGCAAGGATGGTGGTTGTGGATTGGGATCAGTGGCAGTAGTGGTCATGGTGGGGGGGGTGGATCAGTGGCAGCAGTGGTCGTGGTGGTGTGGAGGGGAAATCAGTGATCGTAGTGGTGGTGTGGGGGGTATCAGTGGCAGTAGTGGTTGTGGCGGTGTGGGGAGTATCAGTGGGGGTGGTGGTATGGGGGGGGGAATCAGTGACAGTAGTGGTGGTGTGGGGGGTATCAGTGGCACTAGTGGTGGTATCAGTGGCAGTAGTGGTCATGGTGATGTGGGTGGTATCGGTGGTGGTGTGGGGGGGAATCAGTGACCGTAGTGGTGGTGTGGGGGGTATCAGTGATACTAGTGGTGGCATCAGTAGCAGTAGTGGTCATGGTGGTGTGGGTGGTATCGGTGGTGGTGGTGTGTGGGGAATCAGTGACAGTAGTGGTGGTATCAGTGGTAGTAGTGGTCATGGTGGTGTGGGGTGTATCAGTGGTGGTGGTGTGGGTGGCTATCAGTGACACCAATGGTGGTATCAGTGGCAGTAGTGGTGGTGTGGGGGTATCAGTGGCAGTAGTTGTGGTGTGGGGGGGGGGGTATCAGTGACACTAGTGGTGGTATCACTGGCAGTAGTGGTGGTGGTGTGGGGGGATCAGTGGAAGAAGTGGTGGTGGGGCCCATGTTACATGAGACTAGAAGAGATCAATGCTATTACCCCAATCAATGTTCCCACTACAGACTGCTGAGGTCCGAGGGTCACACATCATATACTAAAAGGGCCACATGTGGCCCCCGGTCTGCAGGTTGGGCTCCAGGGCTGTAAAGAAAGCGCCCTGATTGGAGAAAGTGACAGTTCCTATAAATCTCCCCCCACCGACCTTCTTATTTCCAGAGGAGTCGGCCTGCAGTCCAGCAAGCACCGTCTTATGTTTGCGGCCGACCTGAATGTGAATGAGACTAAAAACCACGCCGGGGAAATGACGCTCTCACTCCGCCATCACCGATTTAAATATATTTAGTTCTAATAAGTTCCTGGAACTTTGAAATATCTATTCACGAGTGTTATTAAAAATCCTTTATGTAATCCAATTTGTAATTTATGCCGAGCGGGCTTCTAATTACTTTTTAAGACACATTTATATCAGCCTCCTCTGAATCTATCTAGAAGAAATGGAAGTTTTATGGAGCTGGAGAACCCGGCCGCTCACTGTGCAGCGTTGGGCTGGAAGGAGATTAGTTCATAAATTAAAGAAAGATTTAAGCCTCTGGATCTCCGAAGCGGAGTTGCTGTGCCAGGACAGTAATTCTCCCCTCGGGGGGCTGGAGCTGTATATCTGTCTCCTACAGACTTTGCCGGGACTCCGGAGACACCGAACCACAAAGGCCTCGCAGTGTCTGTTCTGTACCTAAAAATGAAGTTTAATTTGCTAATATTTTGCTCCCCTGGTTCCTCCCCACCCCCTCCTCAATATGCTAATGAAATTATCCCCAAAAACTTAAAATTTTTAATGATATATCTTATTTTAGTTATAGTGATGCGATAAATCTATCCTCTAT
This sequence comes from Rana temporaria, assembly GCF_905171775.1. NCBI lineage: Eukaryota > Metazoa > Chordata > Amphibia > Anura > Ranidae > Rana > Rana temporaria. The sequence continues at coordinate 200,787,626 of NC_053494.1, read as the reverse complement.
TTTGTAGATGCAATAACTTTTGCGCAAACCAATCAATATATGCTTATTGTGATTTTTGTTTTACCAAAACTATGTAGAAGAATTAATATCGGCCTAAACTGATGAAGAATTTTTTTTATTATTATCCGGAATAACGAATGCCGTATCTAAACCAATGGAACGTAACGCATAAATAATATTAAATAACAAAAATATTAATAAAAACGTTTTATTATTTATTATTAATTAGTTCCGTTCCATTAGTTTAGATGCGGCATTCGTTATTTCGGATAATTTGTAACTTTGGGTAAATTCCTATTAGGTAGCTAGTTAGTTATTTAGCATTTTTTCGGATTTCATTCTTTCTAATTTTTGGATTTTCTTTCTTATTTTCGAAATTTTAGAATTGACGATATTACGAATCAAGGCCAGTCCCTCCTGAACTTCAGTCAATCTGTGGCTGGCTTTAGTACTGGCGATTTTTTTTACATCAGGCTCGGTTTATGCGATAGACAACTAGGACCCTGCCCTGCCTAGTGGGGATGTAAATCTCTCATCTGCATCCCAAGTAGGTGTTCTCAGATAATTGACAAAGGGGAGTGGAGTGGGCTGGAGATGGAACTCAAGCAGAGGTTCATGGTAATTGGTACATCTTTTTTTTTTCTGTCTTCGTCCAGACACATTATGGAATTTGGTTGGTTGCTAAAGCTTTTCTATCTATTGATGGAAACGTGTCTATGTGCATGAAGACTTTATCTGAAATTAAGTATAACAGACGTGTAGGGTGTAATGTGACTACAACTGGCCATGACTGCATCTGATTGTCAGGGCAGGGCTCAGCTCTTCTTTCTCTGAGCTGGCCGCTCAGCTGTCGGCTAATTGCCAGCCCCGTTCTCTCCACAGTGATCCACCTGTTGATGATCCTGCTCCTCAGTCCTGCCTACTTAAAGTGGAGGTTCCCCCTAAAAAACATTTCTAACAATACATTCGGAAGACTGGTTACACTGCGGTTAGGCTGTTTTTTTTTTTTTTGTACATACCTCGATATCGCCGTTTCATCCCTCGGCTTCCGGGTATGATTCTTGCTGGACCTAGTTGATTGACGTTCCTCCGACCGGCGCATACTGCGCGTCACGACTTTCCGACAGAAGCCGAACGTCATTGCGCAGGCGCCATATAGAGTCGGCTCTATACGGCGCCTGCGCAGCGACGTTCGGCTTCTTTCGGAAAGTCGTGACTTCAAGTATGCGTCGGTCGGAGGGACCGCAGTGTAACCAGTCTTCCGAATGTATTGTTAGAAATTTTTTTTAGGGGGAACCTCCACTTTACGCCTTCCAGTTCACATGCTCTCTGCCTTCACCTTGGTTAACATTACAGAGACTTTCTCCTGCATTCCTGTTAAAGACTTTGCTTGGCTGACATCCCTTCTGGCTTCTGATCCTGCTTACTGTTCTACTACGTATATATCTCTGGCTCTCTGAAATTTGGCTTGGCTGATTATCCGATCCGGTTCCTGAACTCTGGCTATGTTTTGACTACGCTTACTCTGTTTATCTTTTTATCATTATTATTATTAAACAAGTATGATTTAACTGTACTTCTGTCTCGGTTTGATTCATGGTTTCTGACACTGATGAGTGAATCCACTTTATCTGTAGACTAAACCCCGATCTGCTTGGTAGGTCCAAAAATTTGCCACAAGACACCAGGATGGAGTGAACTACTAAAGGAGCTGGTAGGTCAGAAAGACTGGGAACAGTCCTAGCTTGTGGGGCAAACTCAACCCAACTTGTCCTTTCGTGGTGGTGGAGATTAGAGATGAGCTTGGGTGAACCTAGTGCGAACTCACCTAAGCGAGCCTACCAGGAATACTATACTGGGCCAATTATCTGTGACCCAGGCATTTCACCGAGGTAGGGAACACCTTGTTGGCTTATGCTTGGCCCAGTAAAGCTCACAGCTTCCTGGCAGGCCCACTCAGGTGGGTTCGGTCTAGGTTCTCCTAGCAACAAAGAGTAATGCTGCCTACAGACGATCGGACATTCCGACAACAAAACTGTGGATTTTTTTCCCGACAGATGTTGGCTCAAACTTGTCTTGCATACACACGGTCACACAAATGTTGTCAGAAATTCCGAACGCCAAGAACGCGGTCACGTACAAGACGTACAACAGCACTATTAAAGGGAAGTTCAATACCAGTCGTGTTAGTAGAAGTTTGGCGAGAGACGATTTCAGCCTCGTGTTTGTCCGTTACAGAGTGACGAATTTGCTATCTCCATTACTAATGCTAGTTTTACCAGACCGAGCGCTTCCGTCTCGTACTTGATTCAGAGCATGCGTGGAATTTTGTGCGTCAAAATTGTCCACATTCGATCGGAATTTATGAGAACAGATTTTGTTGTCTGAAAATTTGAAGACAAGGTCTCAAATTTTTGTTGTCGGAAATTCCGACAGAAAATGTCTGACAACAAGCTTCCATCGAACATTTGTTGTCGGAAATTTTGAGCGTGTGTACGTGGCATTAGTCACCTTTAGGCCAATTTATTAGGTGGGGCAGGAGACCCACACTACCTCCTGAGAGGGGAAAGGGGCCAGCTGCTTATTCTACACACAGGAAGGGAACGGACCATGGATACAAAGGACCTCATGACCAGCTCAAAAGTCATGCAGAGATCCACGGCAATTACATGGTTGCTGCCAATCGGTCTGCAGATCCAGGTTCGCTCATCCCTACTAAAACAGTTGACATGAAAGGATATGATTGTTTCCCATGCATGATAGTTGGAAGACAAGACAATGAGGTCACACCACAACACAAGGCACCTCTTAGAGAGCAAATCTGATGGAACTCACCATCCACATGCACCTCGAAAATGCAGGAGTCGGTCCCCACATTGCACTCATACTGTCCAGCATGGTCCTCCTGTGCGCACAACAGGCTCAGCGTACACTTTACGCCCTCATCATCCATGGTCAGGTTGCCATCCGGTGTCACCCTCTGACCATTCTTTATCCAGCGAATGACATCTGGAGTGCGTGTCAGCTCACAGACTATAGTTAAGGGGTCGCCCTCGGTCACATGGAGCACAGACGGGGAGCATCCACCGGGTACGAACTTTGCCGGAGGCTCTGTGTGTGAAACAGGAAGAAGAAATCTGCATCAGTTTTTAGCGTTAGGCTCCAGGGTTCTCTAAATAAGGGTTAACGAGGGTAAGGGTAAAGTGTGGGGGGGGGGGGGTGCTAGAATTAAAGTGAACCTAGCATTAGAAAACATTATAATGTTAAATAATGTGTAAAATGTAACACTTCCAGGTATTTATTTTTTCTCACAGAGATCACAGCACTCTCCCCGGCAATGTCTTTTCTCTCCAGGAGGGTGGCGCCATCTTTGTTCACATATCATTCAAGCAATTTTTAACCCAAAAGCAAACATTTGTTTATATTGCAGCCTACTATTTCTTAGATGTGATGGCTGTATTGGTTTTCCTTTTTAGACTTTCTTCTATGTTCATCTGGTGATCAGGACAGCAAGTCATTTTTTTTTTTACAAGCCCTCCAGAAGAATGTTTCAGTTTACCTGGATGAGACAAGCCACTTAACCGCTTGCCGCCCGCCCACTGTCAAATGACGGAGGGACGTTGCAGCTCTCATTCTGGGAGGACATCCTATGATGGCGCCCCAGAACGGCCGCGAAGGGGCGCACATCGCGGCGATCGTGGCTGCGCCATGTTGCTAGGGCACGGCGCTACTCCGATCTCTGTAAAGAGCCGCAGCTCTTTAACCATGTGATTGGCTGTATGCAATCACAGCCGGTCACATGTAAGTACGGAAGTGTCATTGATCGGATCCCCTTGACTCACACTGATAGAGTGTGTTGTGAGGAGTGCCGATCAGCGGTATCTCCTCACAGAGGAGACCTGAGCAGGTAATCAGGGCACTGATCGTGCCCTTTAGTAAATCCCCCCCTTTTGTGACTTGCTACAAAGTTACAATCTATGGGGATATGAGAGTGAGAAAATGCTTCCGGGTTCACGAGCTCCGGCACCCTGATTGGCCAGAGCCGCAATGATGTCACTCCAACGCATGCATGCGGGACCCGCCGACCACAGCACGGCTGCTAAATAAACTGCGCGAGCGTGCAGTCTCTTCAGTGCACATGCGCTGATGACGTTGGCGCAAGCGTGTATAATATCACCTAAACCGTGCAGATGTATACACAGCTCCTCCACCGCTCCAAAGATGCTGCTTGCAGGACTACTGGTGCTGCAAGGGAGGCGTTTCTCAGGCGCCTTGTGGGCGCTATTTTAAGCCCAAAAGCGCCTGGAAAACACCTCAGTGTGAAAGGGGACTTACTCTATCCAAAATGAAAAAAAAAAAAAGAGTTTTGCCTAGAGTTCTACTAAGAGTACATGTTAGTGTTAGATTTGAGGATAAGACCCCTTTTACACTGGATGCGTTTTTCAGGCGCTTTAGTGCTAAAAATAGTGCCTGTAAAGTGCCTGGGAAAAGCCTCAGCTGCAATCCCAGTGTGAATGTGCTTTCACAATGGGGTGCTGCGCTGGCAGGAAAAAAAAAAAGTCCTGCAAGCAGCTTCTTTGCAGCGATGAATACACCACTCTTAAAGCGCCCCTGTCCATTGAAATCAATGGGCAGCGCTGCTGAACTACTGCAGCGGCGCTTTTAACCCTTTTTTTGGCCGCTATCACCCCGCTTGTGGTCGAAAAGCACCAGTATGAAAATGCCCTTAAGGGTTCATCTTAAAGTGAACATGTGCTTTGCCCATGCAGTCATAACCATTTTTACTTACCTGAGACCTTGACATCAAAAGTGACCGAGTCACTGTCAGTGTCACAGATATATTCCCCAGAATCGTCCACCATGGACCGTTTCAAAATCAAGCGTCGGCGCGGCCCGTCTGTGATCAGCTGCAGATTGTCATCTTCATCTACTTCCAGTCCATCTTTAAACCAACGCACATCGCCATTGCTACGCGACACCTCGATCATCAGCTCCACCTTCTCTCCCGTCAGATATTCCAGTTCTTGTGTGCGGGCCTTCGGAAAGACAATCCTCGTGGGAGGCTCTGAAAGCAGTCGCATAAAAAAAAATATATATATTGTAACATATCTAACCAATAATGTATGTTCAGAAAAAAATATCTAAAACATTTCAACTAAATTCTTCTCCAAAAAATTAGTTTTGGGTAGTGGAGAGAGGTGTTGGATTAGTGGAGAGAGGTTAGAAATCTCCATTGGGGAGATTTCCTCACACTTCCTGGCCCAGTGACACCCTGTTACATCCTGACTTGCAGGAAATGAGGAAGAATCTCCCCACTTAGGCCGGGTTCACACTTGTGCGACACGAAACTATTACTACTTTTGATCCAACTTTGCCCTGTGACTTGAAGCCGACATACCTCAGGGCCTCTTCCCGACAACCCTGGCCGTTGGTTGTCAGGGTCTGCGGGCGGGAGGCTTATCGGAATCCTGGAGCCCCCTTTAACAAGGGGGCCCCCAGATAACGGCCCCCCACCCTATGTGAATGAGTATGGGGTACATCGTACCCCTACCCATTCACCTGAGGGAAAAGTGTCATGGAAAAAAAAACACTACACAGGTTTTTAAAAGTAATTTATTAGGCAGCTCCGGAGGTCCTTTCAACTTCGGGGGGTCTCTTAGGCCGGTTCACACTTGTGCGACACAAAACTATTGCTACTTTTGATCCAACTTTGCCCTGTGACTTGAAGCCGACATACCTCCGACTTTGAATAAACGGGGATTTGATTGACAGGCTTCCGACCGCCTTCCGACCGTCGCATATAGCGCGTCACGCATTGCCGAAAGAAACCGAACGTCGGTGCGGCTCTAAACGGTGCCTGCGCACCGACGTTCGGCTACTTTCGGCAACTCGTGACGCGCTGTATGCGACGGTCGGAAGCCTGTAAATCAAATAGGAACGCCCAGTCCCGCAGTCCATACCCGGAAGCCGCGGAGAACATCTATCTCTAAAAAGGTATGTACTGCATTGATTTAAAAAAAAACACCCGATTGTGCTTCCCACAATTAGCCTCAATCTAATGTTAAAAATTGTTTTTTTTGGGTGAACCCCCGCTTTAAAGCAGAGGTTCACCCAAAAATCAACTTTCTATTCTATTAGATCCAGCATACTGCTGACATCTGCAGTATGCTGTTTTTTTTTGCCGTTGTTATCCGGCTCCGAGTGGGGATTCCTGCGGGGAATAGGCGTTCCTAAGCCAATCGGATTTGATTGACGGGCTGCTAAAGCGCGTCACACCTTCCGAAAATACCCAAGGTGACACTCGGGTGTTTACAGCGCCTGCGCCTGCCGTGTAGAGCTGACTGCGCAGGCGCCGTAAACACTCGAGTGTCACTTTGGGTATTTTCGGAAGGCGTGACGCGCTTTAGCAGCCCGTCAATCAACTCCGCTTGGCTTAGGAACGCCTATACCCGGAAGGAATCACCGCTCGGAGCCGGATAACAACGGCTGATAAAACGATAAGTACAAAAAAAACGAAAAAAAAAACCCAGCATACTGCAGATATCAGCAGTATGCTGGATCTAATGGCAGAAAGTTGATTTTGGGTGAACCCCCGCTTTAATAATATGGCACAGCTTCCAATGAATTTTTTGGAAATCAGGACTCTCATTCTCTGTCGATTTCCATTACTCGTAGAGATCTAGTTTATTGCTAAAGAACCATTCTGAACACAAGCAATCTGTGTTACTGGGTTGAAATACATATGGGAAACATTCACATTGAATATATGGGATAACGCCTCCCCTGCTGTGAATTATAAGAACTTTAGGATTCACAGGGGACTTGAATGACATAGCTACAGGGCGAGTGTAATAATGAAAGTCACAAAACACGAAGGTGAAACTTTACATCCTGAGCTTGGTTCAGGTCCTGGTCCCATAACTCTTCTGCCAAGCTTAGGAATATCTCATTGCCAAGTACACAAGGAGAGAGCTAAACTGGGTGATTAGCATTTTAGGGGACGACCATATATACCTGAAAGAGTTTTTATTAGCCTCTCGTGCCTCAGAAACCTCCTCCAACTTCTCCGTTATTTCAGGACTTGCAAGGTGGTTTAATGCTTTCAAAAGGAAATAATGTTTGACTTTGAATGTTATTAGCCCAACATCTGCCAAAATGTTTGTTTTAGCATTTGATGCAGTGGGGATTAATTTGTGTTTGTGTCGCCAACAGGGAGATTTCCCATCATTTGAAGGGAGCATTTGACTAAGGCCCCTTTCACACTTTATATGAAACTACATGTAGTACTTTGTTCCATGTTTCTAACCCTAGTTACGTTGGGCCAGATTCACAGCCAGGCGGCGCAGCGTAACGTAACCGATTTAGGTTACACCGCCGAAAATTTTCTGGCTAAGTGCCCGATCCACAAAGCACTTACCTGGAAATTTGCGGCGGTGTATCCTAAATCTGTCCGGCGCAAGGCGGGCCAATTCAAATGGGGCGAGTCCCATTTAAATTAGGCGCGCTCCCGCGCCGGACGTACTGCGCATGCTCCCGTCGCAAATTTCCCGACGTGCTTTGCGCGAAATTACGACGCGCCAACGTTTTGTGAATCGCGACGGGTAAAAAAGACTTGCGCCGGGAAAAAGATTTTTTTTTAAAAAAAATTCAAAAGCGACGTGGCAAAGACGGGTATACTTTTACATGGTGTAGTAAGTTTACACTTTGTAAAAGGTGCCCTATCTATGCGACGGCAAACTAACACTTGCGGCGACGTAACGACGGGAAAAAGTTTCGTGGATCATCGTAACTGCTAATTTGCATACCCGACGCTGGTTTACGACGCGAACTCCCCCCAGCGGCGGCCGCGGTACTGCATCCTAAGATCCGACAGTGTAATGAATCAGCCGCATAGATAGGACAAGAGATACGACGGTGTATCAGGAGATACGCCGTCGTATCTATTCTGTGAATCTGGCCCATAGCTCCCAACAGTCCCTGATTTTGAGGGACTGTCCCTAATTTGGAACAAAGTCCCTCTGTCCCTCTTTCCTCCTCAGTTGTCCCTCATTTTGGTCTGATCTCCATAGTTGTATATAAAATGCATTATTTGTATTTATTTGTCTTTAACTGGTTGCTGACCAGCCGCCGTCGCCGCTGGCTCCCCTGCGTAATATTACGTCGGCTCTCGCGCAGGCCACTAGGGGCACGCACGCCCACCGCTCGCCCCTGACTCCCGTGCGCGTGCCTGGCGGGCGCGATCGCTGCTGGGCACATGCGATCGCTCGTTACAGAGCGGGGACCGGGAGCTGTGTGTGTAAACACACAGCTCCTGGTCCTGTCAGGGAGAGAAATGCTGATCTTCTGTTCATACAATGTATGAACAGAAGATCAGTCATTTCCCCTAGTGAGGCCACCCCCCTACAGTTAGAACACACCCAGGGAACATACTTAACCCCTTCCCCGCCCCCTAGTGTTAACCCCTTCCCCGCCCCCTAGTGTTAACCCCTTCACTGCCAGTGGCATTTTTATAGTAATCCAATGCATTTTTATAGCACTGATCGCTATAAAAATGCCAATGGTCCCAAAAATGTGTCAAAATTGTCCGAAGTGTCCGCCATAATGTCGCAGTACCAAAAAAAAACGCTGATCGCCGCCATTATTAGTAAAAAAAAAATATTAATAAAAATGCCATAAAAATACCCCCTATTTTGTAAGCGCTAACCAATCAATAAACGCTTTTTGCGATTTTTTTTTACAAAAAATATGTAGAAGAATACGTATCGTCCTAAACTGAGGAAATAAAATGTTTTTTTATATATTTTTGGGGGATATTTATTATGGCAAAAAGTGAAAAATATTAATTTTTTTCAAAATTGGCGCTCTATTTTTGTTTATAGCGCAAAAACTAAAAACCGCACAGGTGATGAAATACAACCAAAAGAAAGCTCTATTTGTGGGGAAAAAAGGACGCCAATTTTGTTTGGGAGCCACATTGCACGACCGCGCAATTGTCAGTTAAAGTGTCGCAGTGCCGAATCGCAAAAAGTGCTCTGGTCTTTGACCAGCAATATGGTCCGGGGGTTAAGTGGTTAATAAAGTGTTTCCCAGAGCTAAACCTTTCATCCAATTTGCCTCTGCATTCCTCTTTTAGCCACTGCTTGTCTTGGAAAATTCAGCTTAAACATGAGGTCCACCCGAATTATTTTTCTTTTTTTAAAGCCAGCAGCTACAAATACTGCAGTTGCTGACTTTTAATAAATGGACACTTACCTGTCCAGCGCGCGCTATTTGTGGGAAAAAAAGGACAAAAATTTCAGATGGGCACAATGTTGTATGACTGAGTTATTGTCATTCAAATTGTGAGAGCACCGAAAGCTGAAAATTGGTCTGGTTAGGAAGGGGGTTTAAGTGCCCAGTGTTCAAGAGGTTAAAAGCAAAATGGAAGGATGAGGTAAGTGAAGGAGGACTGCACTAAGGTAAAGGAAGCTATTTAGGGAATTTTTTTTTTACCTTTATAATCCCCTTTAACAGGATCTTTACTCAAACAGCAGCCCTGAAAAAGGGGGAGTCATTGGTTCCCTGAAACGCGTTGGCTTTGTTCTTATCACCTGTACCCTCAATAAAGCTGGTTATTTCTCAACTATTGCACTTTGGGCGCTCCTTTACATTTACCTTCTCTGATCACTATGGGAGCGACCATCTGGCCGTACCCTGAGGTAGCAGCCCAGGCCCACAACAGGGCCCACTATTTTCACACAACAGCCGGGCATCAAACTCTGGAAATACATTTTTCCTATTCTGCCCTCTATCTACAACCAGTGACCAATTAAGTCCTGACCGTCCCAAAACCACATAATAAAGGAGAATAGTGTGAGTGACGACATGCACACCCACTTGTACTTACTCACCAGTCACTAACAAGCTATAGAAGACGGCGTCATCCCCTGCATCGCAGACAAACTCCCCGGAATCTTGTGTCTGGGCCGATTTTATGACCAGTCTGCGGATCCGGCCATCGGACTCCAGCCTGACGTTGTCGCTCTCCTCCAGTTCCATGCCATCCCGGTACCAACGCACCTTGGCGTTCTCCCTGGACACCTCGCAAGTGAGCACCACCGGCTCTCCGTTCACTCCTGACAGATCGGTGTCTTCACTTGTGTTCACAAATTTCACGGGAGGCTCTGGAGATAAAACAGCCGATAACCAAAAACGTTATTTATAGTATAGAGCACCTATTGGTGTACTGCAGGCAGGCCCGTCGCTACAGGACAGGCAAAACAAACAATTGCTTGGGGCCCCGAGCTGGCCTGGGGCCCCCAACTTCCCCTTCCCAGTCTGTAGCGTGGCCGAGCTCCTCTTCCTCCCTCCTGGAGTCCTGTCAGTCCGGCCAAGTACCGCGCGTGGTACAGGAGATTTAGTTTCCTGTTCCCGGCCAGACTGACAGGATGTGCACAGTTTTCAGTCCGGCCGGGAACACAGGTAACTGAATCTCCTGCACCGCAGGGTACCCAGCCCGGGCACTATCTGATAGGGGACTGGGGACCCATAATGATAGAACACCAGACTGACAGGAGTAAGAGGAACTCGGCCACGCTACAGCGGATGTAAACCCGAAAAAAAATTGTTTTCTTTGCTGTCACAATGTACAGTATAAGATTTCCTATCATCTGTGCCCAGTCTTGCCACACAGAGTTAATCCAGCTCTGAGCAATCCTCTTTTATTGTTTAGTGAAATAAAACGGACTTACAGAGAAAAACCTTAGTCCGTTCCGCCCCCTTGCTGTGAGTGACAGGTTATTTACATATCATTTTTTAATTCCCAACCCCACTCCTTTTCTGAAGTCATGTGGTTACTTTTCTGGATTTTGACTGGATGTTAGTGATCATAGCAGAATTTAGTGTAAGGGGAGTGTAGAGGTGGGCGGGGAGTCTACTGACATCACGACTCCACCCACAGAGCTCCAGACAACAGATCCACCCACAGGATCTGCAGTTTTTCAGTTATAATAACAGACAGAGGGGAGACATTTGACAGGTAAGGATACATGCAGGAGGCATCTATAGCCTTATAGATCAGCACTATGGCAGTAGTTTAGAAAGGATGAGAGAGTGGGTTTACATCCACTTTAATGGCATCCCAGTCTTAGTCTGTAGGGTTCAATATTGAGTTGGCCCACCCTTTGCAGCTATAACAGCTTCAACTCTTCTGTGAAGGCCGTCCACAAGGTTTAGGAGTGTGGCCTGGCTTGCAGTCTCTGCTCTAATTCATCCCAAAGGTATCCTATCAGGTTGAGGTCAGGACTCTGCAGGCCAGTCAAGTTCCTCTACCCCAAACTCGCTCATCCATGTCTTTATGGACCTTGCTTTGTGCTCTGGTGCAAATCATTTAATGGGGGGGGGGGGGGGGGGGGATTATGGTGTGGGGTTGTTTTTCTGGGGTTGAGCTTGGCCACTTAGGTCCAGTGAAAGGAACTCTTAAGGTGTCAGCATATCAAGACATTTTGGACAATTTCATGCTCCCAACTTTGTGGGAACAGTTTGGGGGACGGCCCCTTCCTGTTCCAGCTTGACTGAGCACCAGTTCACAAAACAAGGTCCATAAAGACAAAGATGAGCGAGTTTGGGGTGGAGAAACTTGACTGGCCTTTGGAGTCCTGATCTCAACCTGATAGAACACCTTTGGGATGAATTAGAGTGGAAACTACGAGTCAGGCCTTCTCGTCCAATAGCAGTGCCTGACCTCACAAATGCGCTTCTGGAAGAATGGTCAAACATTCCCATACACACACTCCTAAACCTTGTGGACGGCCTTCCCAGAAGAGGTGAAGCTGCTATAGCTGCAAAGGGCGGGGCCAACTCAATATTGAACCCTACAGACTAAGACTGGGAAGCCATTAAAGATCATGGGCCAGATTCACAAAGAGATACGACGGTGTATTATCTACAGATACACCATCGTATCTCTGACTTACACTGGTCCTATCTATGCGTCTGATTCATAGAATCAGATACGCATAGATAGGGCTAAGATCTGACAGTGTTACACTGTGTTACACTGTCGGATCTTATTTTCAATTTGAAAATGGCGCCGGGGGCGTTCCCGCTGATTTACGTTGAATAATATGTATCAGCGAGATACGCAAATTCACGAACGTACGCGGACCCGACGCAGTGTTCTTACGTCGTTTCCGTAGCGGCTTTCCTGGCGTATACTTACCCCTGCTTCTATGAGGCGTAGCCAATGTTAAGTATAGCCGGCGTTCCCGCGTTGATTTTGAATTTTCTTACGTCGTTTGCGTACGCCGATTCAGAAACATGCGCGTCGCAAGTTACGCTCACGTCAAAACCACTGACGTCCTAGTGACGTCAGTGGGAGCAATGCACGCCGGGAAAATTCCGAGGACGGCGCATGCTCATTTAAATCGGCGGGGGAACGCGCCTGATTTAAATAGTACACTCCCCCTAGCCGCAGAATTTGAATTCCGCCGGGGGATTTACGATCCGCTGCCGCAAGTTTGGAGGTAAGTGTTTAGTGAATTAGCCACTTGCCTCTCATACTTGCGGCAGCGGATCTTAAATCACATAGATCACGTGGATCTAAAGATCCGCTGATCTATGTGGATCTAGCCCCATGTGTGTGTATAAAGGCAGGCGTCCCAATACTTTAGACAATATAGTGTAGTTCATTTCTGCTATGGGCCTCTTAATTCATCAAATCCTTTGTTGTTATTTAAGATAAATGATGTAATACACAAATTGCTTTTTTCAAGACAAACTAGGTTGTTGCTATTATTATAATATCTGTAAAATATTAAATTTTGTATGTCTAAAGACACAAAAAATAACTAGAAAATCTACAAAAATAAAACGATAATGTAATTGTAAATACAAAATGCTTATTTTTGTCCTCTTTTAGACCTTGGGCACATGTGCCCATACCTGAGAGGCACAGCTGGTGCATACAATCCGCTGCCAGCAGCCTGTCAAAACTAATGACAGGCTGAAATAGGCTTTGGCTGTATATGGCTGAAAGCACATCTAAACGATAGTCGTGTACAGAGTTGTATGCATACAGGATGTATACCCAATATCCCTGTATTCATACAGATGTACAGTATATGAAAGTATTGCTCAGATGTCTTTACAGCCATAGCACATTTCAGCCTGTCACTGTGCCTCCCTAGGTGCTGACAAACGGCCACATTTTATATGATGTGCGGGCAAAGGCTCCCATGTGCACGAGGCAAAATGAGGTAAAATAAAACAATAAAAAACAGCAATATACAGGGCATCCGGAAGGTATTCACAGCACTTCATTTTTTCCACATTTTGTTATGTTATTTTTATTCCAAAATGGATTCAATTCATTATTTTCCTCAGAATTCTTCAAACAATACCCTGGTTAAGCTGCAGAACCATCATGGCTAGTAGTCACATGATGATCTGGTGCCATTGTAAACCTGCTGTACCATCCTGGCTGCCACCAGTAGTCACATGATGATCTGCTGCCATGGTGAAGAGGCAGAATCGTCATGGATGCCCCCAGTAGTCACATGATAGCCCAGTGCCATGCCTAAGCTGCTAAACCATTATGGTTGCCCCCAGTAGTCACATGATAGCCCAGTGTCATGCGTAAGCTGCTAAACCATTATGGTTGCCCCCAGTAGTCACATGATAGCCCAGTGTCATGCGTAAGCTGCTAAACCATTATGGTTGCCCCCAGTAGTCACATGATAGCCCAGTGTCATGCGTAAGCTGCTAAACCATTATGGTTGCCCCCAGTAGTCACATGATAGCCCAGTGTCATGCGTAAGCTGCTAAACCATTATGGTTGCCCCCAGTAGTCACATGATAGCCCAGTGTCATGCGTAAGCTGCTAAACCATTATGGTTGCCCCCAGTAGTCACATGATAGCCCAGTGTCATGCGTAAGCTGCTAAACCATTATGGTTGCCCCCAGTAGTCACATGATAGCCCAGTGTCATGCGTAAGCTGCTAAACCATTATGGTTGCCCCCAGTAGTCACATGATAGCCCAGTGTCATGCGTAAGCTGCTAAACCATTATGGTTGCCCCCAGTAGTCACATGATGATCTGGAGCCATGGTAAAGCTGCAGAATCAAATTACACATAAAAGATGGATTAATATAAAAACTGAGCAGGTGGGTTGTGCTCCTTCAAGGTCTAATTTTTCATTTTTGCGTGGATTTACCTTTAATAACAAATTACCAAACAAGAAAGGAGAAACTCCGCTTTTGTGGCTCACCTGTGACTTTAACATAATAAAACACAGAATCATCAATGGCGTTGCAGACAAATTCTCCAGAATCTGCAATCTGGGCAGAAGGAATGATAAGCCTGCGATGTTTCCCATCTGACACCACTCGGATGTTCTCCAGATCCTCCACCTCAACGCCATCCTTATACCAACGCACCACCGCGTTTTCCCGAGACACCTCGCAGCTCAGCTCCACCTCTTCTCCGGTCAGGTAGGCCAGTCCTGTGTCATCACTGGTGTTTACTATCTTCACCGGGGGTTCTATGGGACAAACATTACCATGATATAGAAGACAATGTAGGCTATAATATATGCTTATAATACATTTTAAAGCCAAACTCCAGGGAGAAAATAAATATATAATTTTTTTTTAAATGCAAGCAGTGTAAGTATCTGAATTTGACCTATTATCAATATAGCAACCTCTACCACAGGTAGGTGCTAGAGGTGAGGATTTTTGTGTGGTAATCTGTCAGGCAGGTAAGTTTAGGCAGGCCTATGCTTCAGGCTAGGCCTGCTTGTTTTGATCTGGGGGCAGGGAGTGGTTAGTGTAGCAGTGGGTGTGACCATCTGTGCTTCAGTTCTTGGGTGCCTCCCCTGCTTCCAGGGAGAATTTCCCGGAAGAGGGGCAGGCCATGGAGCTCATGGGAGGAGCCCTGACCAATCCCCAATAGGGTTGCCACCTCATCCCTTTAAAAGCGAAAACATATTAATTACACAGGTTCTCTGGCTGATTAAGGTGCTGCTAATTAAACTCACTTGGTGCCTTATCGACATTAAATTAGCCCCAGAACCTGTGTAATTACTATGTGTTCGGGTTTAAAGGGATGAGGTGGCAACCCTAATCCCCAACTGGAATTGGCAGGGGGAAGGCCTCCTTTATTAGCTCAGGTTCAACCTACTGGAGGGGGTGGTCGGCTGGGAGAAGTGAAGAATGGAGTGTTAGACTGCAAGCAGGAGGCCCATCCCCATCTGGAGGGGGGTGCGAGCCACGGCGGAGGAGCCTGGGAGCTGGAAGGAAGCTTCATCCTTACACGGTCATGGAAGAGGTGTCCTGGAACAGAGGAGCTGGAGAAGCAGTCGGTAAGCATGTCCGGTTAAGTTCTTCACCATGGACCCAGGGCAGGAGAAGTTCGGTGAGTGAGGCACAGTGGATATCTGGAGGAGGCATGCCATGAGAGCTGGGTGCAAGGCCAGAGGAGAGACTGTGGCCTCCTACACACGACTGGTTTCCTCGGCAGAATCCATCAAGAAACTTGGTGGGAGAGCTTTTTTGCAGAGGAAACCGGTCGTGTGTACATTTTTCATCGAGGAAACTGTCGAGGAACTCGAAGAGCAAAAAAGAGAGCAAGTTCTCTATTTCCTCGACGGGAGTCTCAAATTGACTCGTCGAGTTCCTCGACAAGCCTAACAAGGAACTTGACGAGGAAAACGTTGTGTTTCGCCCGACGAGTTCCTCAGTCGTGTGTACGAGGCCTGTGAGGTTTTGTGTCAAATCGATGTGGCCTGCAGGCACAATATTTGCAAGTCGGGCTAGCTGGGATCAGTGGTCCACCAACTAACTCAAGCTGCTTAACAACTAGGCCGCAAGAGGGGTACTGCAGGCCCCTTGGCCTATTACCAGTCAGCAAGTTCAGCCAGCATCTGGGACCATTCAGAGTGATCCCTTGTGTAATGTGAAGATGATGAGGCGGAGAAACAAGTATTGCACAGTGAAGTTTTGTGCATGAGGAGAAGAGTCCTGGGAGGAATAGTCTGCAGCTGTTGGTGCAGAGGAGGAGTGACAGCCTGCAGGAGTTGATGCAGGGCATAGGCGTGCGCACAGGGTGTGCCAGGTGTGCCCAGGCACACCCTAATCATCCTGTACAGCACAGATTTCCCCTACTGCCCTGCCCCCTTCCCCCCACAGTGCTTCCAGCTTTCTTCCTCTCCTCTCCCACCTGCTGCTGAGGGCACAGACAGGGTGATGTTTTAGGATGAGTGGGTAAGGGGTTGGTAAATATGTGATTTGCTGGCTCCTTCCCTTTCCGAGTGAACACAGTGAGTGATTGGTAGCGTGTGTTTGAGCTTTGGGGTGCACACCCTAATCCAATAGGCTTCGCACACCTATGATGCAGGGGATGTGACTGTGAATGTTAGAGTCCATCAGTTCTTCAAGGCTCAATTAATTCTGTTATTCTCTAAATATGATGGCAAAGTGATCTGTTCTATTTCCCCAACCAAGTTATATCCCCCAAATAAACAAAACAAAGCTAAATGGCTGTTCATTGTCCCTGAGAGTGATATATGGAGGTCTGGCGGCAGGGTGATATGGTGGATGTTAGAAACTAGTAGCAACAATCCGCTACATCAACCTTTCACAGTCTCTGCACAGCAGAAATCAGACAGAGGGCGGGAGAAGCAGCACAAGGAGCCAATCACCTGTGCTGCAGTACAAGGAGCATGCAGAGAAGAGGAGAGGGCAGAGTGACAGGGAGATGAGTTTATCAGTCTGCGTCTTCATCTTTTACTGTTCAATCACAGAGATGGGGCAGGGAAGACACCAGTGAATGTTAGGCCGCGTACACACGATCAGTCTATCCGATGAGAATGGTCCGAAGGACCGTTGTCATTGGTTAACCGATGAAGCTGACTGATGGTCTGATGTGCCTACACACCATAGGTTAAATAACCGATCGTGTCAGAACGCGGTGACGTAAAACACAACAACGTGCTGAAAAAAATGAAGTTCAATGATTCCAAGCATGCGTCTACTTGATTCTGAGCATTAACCAATGCTTTTGCATACTAATGATCGGTTTTGACCTATCAGTTAGGCGTCCATCGGTTAAATTTTAAAGCAAGTTCTCATTTTTTTGACCGAAGGATAACTGACCGATGGGGCCCACACACGATCGGTTTGGACCCCCTGCCAATTCCAGTTGGGGATTGGTCAGGGCTCCTCCCATGAGCTCCATTGCCTGCCCCTCTTCTGGGAAATTCTCCCTGGAAGCAGGGGAGGCACCCAAGAACTGAAGCACAGATGGTCACACCCACTGCTACACTAACCACTCCCTGCCCCCACCTTCAGTCCATTTTCATCGGTTTTGACCGATCGTGTGTACGCGGCCTTACTCAACTGTAGAAGATCAAAATCAGGTCTTTTGCTGTGAGGCAGAGCTGTAGCAACCTCAGAACTGGATGGACAGAATTTCAGATCCTTTGGCTGTTCCCTTTTATATCATTTAAGCTTCAAATTGTGATAATTTCATTATTTTCCCCAACTTGCCCACATACCTTTGACCGTTACATTATAGAAGACACAGTCATCCTTGGCGTCACAGACGTACTCTCCCGAATCCTTTACTTGAGCATTTGGAAGGACCAGCCTGCGGTGCTTTCCATCGGACTCCAGAATGACATCCTCATCGCCTTCCACCTCCACCCCATCCTTGTACCAGCGCACCTTGGCGTTCTCCCTGGACACCTCGCAGCTCAGCACCACCCGTCCTCCGCTGACACATATGTGCTCCACGTCATCGCTGGTGTTCACAATCTTCACAGGAGGGTCTGGAAGGATGGAGACATTCGTCACTCATACAGGTCTATGTACCAAGACAATGTGCGAAGAGACGCTGTGATGTGCAATGTGCGGCCAGAAATGGGTGGTGCCGCCGGACAAACTCTGCAAGCCGAGTTAAAATTGTCATGGCCGTGAAGCAAAGCATTTTGGCCATGGCATGTGTACCTCTTTGTCCGGCTGCAATGGTAAAATTGAGGTGAATGGATGGGGTATGGTAAAACCGTGACTCTACCATTTTATTTTTTATTTTTTTATTTTTTATTTGAACTAGATGGACTTGTGTCATTTTTCAACCCGACTAACTATGTAACCACCTATTTTACCTCCCCCTTGGCCACCCTGGTGAATAGAGCCTAAGACTAATGCCGCAAACACACGACCGTTTTTCGTGTTGTAAAAAATGACGTTTTTTTTTTTTAATGTCATTAAAAACGATCGTGTGTGGGCTTCAGAGCATTTTTTGGGCTTCCTCGTTTCTCAGCCAGGGGAGCATGACTTTACGCATGTGTGCGCTAGGGTGACCACGTGTCCCGGATTGCCCGGGACAGTCCCGCATTTTGCAGGGCACCTTCATTCCAGGACAATACAGTGTCCCGGAATGAAATTGACACAGCTTCCCCCCCCCCGGGCCAATCTGATGCCCCCAAAAATGGCTGCCACATCACTGCTTTACTCACTGACAGTACTTGTCCTGGCCGGGAATGCCTGGAAGAGCACAATCCCGCCCCATGCTTGTGATTGGAGAAATCATAAATCCCGCCTCTTGTGTCCAATCACTGTGCTGTGATTCGTTACAGCACAAGCTGATTTTTGGGAAGGGGGGGTGTCCCTGAATGGTAGTTTGGAAATGTGGTCACCCTAGCGTGCGCAGATGTGCTGAAGGTCTCTGCCAAGCTTCGGACCCCAGCAAAGGCCTTCATCAAATCTGCACATGCTCAGGTTTCCTTGCACAAACGTGCGAAGGATGGCGCAGTGAGCGATGTCTGGGACCCCTCTACATGCACAGACCAGGGTGTGAGACTTCCTGTCCAATTGACAACTGCAGCAGGAAGGGATCAAATACAGTGAGGAAAATAAGTATTTTGCAAGTTCTCCCACTTGGAAATCATGGAGGGGTCTGAAATTGTCATCGTAGGTGCATGTCCACTGTGAGAGACATAATCCAAATTTTTTTTCCCAGAAATCACAATTTATGATTTTTTAACTATTTATTTGTATGATACAGCTGCAAATAAGTATTTGAACACCTGTCTATCAGCTAGAATTCTGACCCTCAAAGACCTGTTAGTCTGCCTTTAAAATGTCCACCTCCACTCCATTTATTATCCTAAATTAGATGCACCTGTTTGAGGTCATTAGCTGCATAAAGACACCTGTCCACCCCATACAATCAGTAAGAATCCAACTACTAACATGGCCAAGACCAAAGAGCTGTCCAAAGACACTAGAGACAAAATTGTACACCTCCACAAGGCTGGAAAGGGCTACGGGGAAATTGCCAAGCAGCTTGGTGAAAAAAGGTCCACTGTTGGAGCAATCATTAGAAAATGGAAGAAGCTAAACATGACTGTCAATCTCCCTCGGACTGGGGCTCCATGCAAAATCTCACCTCGTGGGGTCTCAATGATCCTAAGAAAGGTGAGAAATCAGCCCAGGACTACACGGGAGGAGCTGGTCAATGACCTGAAAAGAGCTGGGACCACCGTTTCCAAGGTTACTGTTGGTAATACACTAAGACGTCATGGTTTGAAATCATGCATGGCACGGAAGGTTCCCCTGCTTAAACCAGCACATGTCAAGGCCCGTCTTAAGTTTGCCAATGACCATTTGGATGATCCAGAGGAGTCATGGGAGAAAGTCATGTGGTCAGATGAGACCAAAATAGAACTTTTTGGTCATAATTCCACTAACCGTGTTTGGAGGAAGAAGAATGATGAGTACCATCCCAAGAACACCATCCCTACTGTGAAGCATGGGGGTGGTAGCATCATGGGCGACTGCACTGTATTAAGGAGAGGATGACCGGGGCCATGTATTGCGAGATTTTGGGCAACAACCTCCTTCCCTCAGTTAGAGCTTTGAAGATGGGTCGAGGCTGGGTTTTCCAACATGACAATGACCCGAAGCACACAGCCAGGATAACCAAGGAGTGGCTCTGTAAGAAGCATATCAAGGTTCTGGCGTGGCCTAGCCAGTCTCCAGACCTAAACCCAATAGAGAATCTTTGGAGGGAGCTCAAACTCCGTGTTTCTCAGCGACAGCCCAGAAACCTGACTGATCTAGAGAAGATCTGTGTGGAGGAGTGGGCCAAAATCCCTCCTCCAGTGTGTGCAAACCTGGTGAAAAACTACAAGAAACGTTTGACCTCTGTAATTGCAAACAAAGGCTACTGTACCAAATATTGATTTTCTCAGGTGTTCAAATACTTATTTGCAGCTGTATCATACAAATAAATAGTTAAAAAAATCATACATTGTGATTTCTGGATTTTTTTTTTTTATTATGTCTCTCACAGTGGACATGCACCTACGATAACAATTTCAGACCCCTCCATGATTTCCAAGTGGGAGAACTTGCAAAATAGCAGGGTGTTCAAATACTTATTTTCATCACTGTATTTCCCCAACAGGCACGCAGATCACTATCAACAGCTGGAAGAAGTTCTCCTGGTCTCCACTGTATCCACAATTTAAAAAAGGAAAGAGTTACACTTGAACCCGTTGAGTTTTTCCTTTGTTCTGTTACTTGGTTGTCAACCCCACATGACCCCTCTGACAATCATGCTCGGTATGTGGCACGGTTGACACACAATTGGAATATCGTATTTTGCCCCCTATTGCGTGATTCTTTCTTTCCATGTTTTACAATGCACTGCTCTTCTAACCTCTTCTTTGTCTTTACACCTCGTGATATTTAGGGCCGCTCATTAAAAACGGGTCAATGAGGGCAATTAATGCAGCTAATAACCAGATGAGTCAGGACGGTGTGGCAACAGGCGTGATCATTTCGGGTTAACCAATCATCTTCCAGCCTTGTTTAGTAAGGAATGGTCACAGCCCATTACCACCATTCTATCCTATTGCTTTATATGGTTAACCTCCTGGAATTCCTATAAATAAACGTATAGAGTGTACAGGGATTTAACACTCAGATGAAGAACTACTCCCAATCTTTCTCAAGATGTTGTATAAAAATTTGCATCTATGGCAGTTGCTTTGGCAAGCACAGAAATGTGTGATAAAAAATACAATAAAGAAGAATTAAAAATGGGTTCAGAACTAAAAGTTTTACAGTATATAAATATGTAGCGCCCTGCTTCTGATGACCAGGCGCTATGTTTAAATTTAGTGGGAGTCTGAGCTGGTAGTTAGCTCAGACTCTGATGATTAAGGCTAAATCAGCCTCTGTTTTGGCTATGGCTGTGCTTGGAGGGTTTTCCCATTGTTTGCCTGTAGGTGGCATTACCCACAGGCCAATGTTGGAACACAGGCAGGCCAGAGTGTATTGGGTGTCTTTCACCTGGGAACAGCCCAGTGGGAGTGGTCTCTCCGCTGGGCATGCTGGGGAAGGATACTTAAGGGGTAAACACCATTTTCTTGGGTTCTTTTGCCTCGTGGCCCTCCTGGCTCGAGGTATGTGATGGTGGTCCATTTTCAGCCGCGGGACCACGTTGGTCCGAGGCTGCGATTCCGCCAGGTAGGCCCAGTCGTCTTGACTGGGGCCTGCATTTTGAAGGTGATCCTGTGCTGTCTGTCCTGCAGGAGCAAGCCACTCAATGGAGGAAACCAGGGGAGGACCTGTCCTGGAGAGGACCAAGCGGAAGGCTGGTATCTCAGGAGAGGCCTGGTAACTTTATTGGAGGATGCACCATATTCTATGATGCCTTAGGCCCGGTACACACGAGCAAACATGTACGATGAAAGCGGTCCGTCGGACCGTTTTCACCGTACATGCCTGCCAGAGGGCTTCTGTACGATGGTTGTACTAACCATCGTACAGAAGTCCGCGCGTAAACAATACGCGGGGCGTGTCCGCGTCGTCGCCGCGACGATGACGCGGCGATGACGCGGAGACGTGGGCGGGCCTGCCATTTAAAGGCTTCCACGCATTTGTCAAAGTCATTCGACGCATGCGAGGGACGGCGGGCGCTCGGACATGTACGGTAGGTCTGTACTGACGACCGTACATGTCCGAGCGGGCAGGATTCCAGCGGACGGTTTTAAAACACGTCCAGGAATATTTGCCCGCTGGGAAAAGGCCCGGCGGGCAAATGTTTGCTGGAATTCGGCCCGCTCGCGCCTACACACGACCAAACATGTATGCTGAAACTGGCCCGCAGACCAGTTTCAGCATACATGTTTGGTCGTGTGTACGGGGCCTTACAGTGTTGCCGGGTCGGCTTAAAGGCTCTAAACTGTACGGCTGGAGATCCGGGTACTAAATCCTGTGGCAGAGGATTCTGGAACAGTTTATTTCTACTTCCAAAGAAAGGTCTGTGGCAGAGACTGTATTATTTTTGTCCGTGCATCATCCCGGCTGCTAGGCCAGTGAGAGAGGCCTATCCGGGTGAGCAATACCCACTCTGAGGAAAGTGGTGAGTTGACTCTTGAAACTTAGAAGTTCCCCAGTGATCTGCATCGTGTGCCTGAACCTTCATCTAACCCTCCGTCCCTCCACCTATACAAGTTTGTGTGAAAATAAAAACCTAACAGAAAAGGGATTTATAACTTGTGTGGACATTGAAGTTCTTAGACTTTCATCTCATCCCCTAGACAACGAAGAGCAAGTCAACGTGTAAGACCCAAAACTAAACCAGCAGCTCTTACGGGGGTAGTGCTACAAATATATACTAGAAGTTTAAGAGTGCCGGGACAACAAAACACTGTGTGTAGGGATGGGCGAATGGTTCAGCCCGAGCATGAGTGCGGGCCAGACATTTGCCTGCTCGGCCGTTTTTTCCCCGAACACCCGAATTTGCAGGGTGTACGTCAGGGAAAAGGAAGGGAAAGTAAAGAATAGGGAATGAAGATAGGAAAAAAGGAAGGGGAGGAGAGGAAGGGGAGGAAAGAAGGGCAGGAAAAAAGAGAGGAGAAGAAGGGTGGGAGGGATTGAAAGAAGGTAAGAAGGGAGGGGAAGAGAGAAAGGTATAGGAATCAGGAAGGCAGATGAAAGGTAGAAAGGAAGGGAGGAGTGGAAGTGGGAGGTAGAAAGAAGAGCGAGGTAGAATTGTGTTTTCACTGTAGCAGGGCCGATCCTAGGCAGGGTGCGCGGGGTGCTCCGCACCCCTTGTCTGTGTCCAGAGGCAGAGCGCATGTAGCGGGTGCTGCAGTTCTCCATCCCGCTTGCTCTCTCCGATGACAACTGACAAGAGCGCATACCTTCGGCTGTCCCCGGAATCCGGGCTGGGTACCACAGCGGAGCCTATTACCATCCAAAATTACCGTGCACTCCCAGAAATGGTCTCCGAGTGCCACCCTCCAAGTAACCAAAGATGCCACGTATGCCCCTCGCCCCTTGTAATATGCTTCTGCTCCCAGCGCGCCCGAGCTACAGGGATCTATTGGACAAGTACTGATCTATGGGGAACACCTGCTGTGGGGGGCTCTGATGGTGGACACCTGCTGTGGGGGGGACTCTGATGGGGGACACTAATTAAGACTTCTTAGGGGAGCATCTCTGTGTTTGAGTCGTAGCCATAGAAACATGTGTAAAGAGGAGGAGTTAGTAAGATGACCACGCCCATGTGCGGGCACCAGAAATATTTCTGCACCCAGGCGTCTGTGACCCTAGGATCGCCCCTGCACTGTAGTCTACTGTTGGTCTCCAGCTTGTCATATCTCTTGGCCCGTTGTGGTAGTAGAAGCGGCCATTGTAATCTTGCCCTTACTTCTGGGGGCCGAACCCAGACATAACAAAATGCCATCTTTACTGCCATCACCATGAGCAAGCATGTGGGCATATTGTTCAAGGGAAGGAGGTTGAAGGAGTTGCTAGGGGAGTTATAATAAAAATGCGTTGTTAGTTTGATTTTTAAAGTAGTAGATTAACCCCTTTTACCTGTCACTGTCACATTGAAGAATATAGAATCATCTCCGGCATCACAGACAAACTCCCCAGAGTCACATGGTTGTGCCGACAGGATGACCAGCTTGCGGTGTCCTCCATCACATTCCAGCCGGAACCTCTCACTCTCTTCCACTTTCTCTCCATCCTTGTACCAACGCACCACAACGTTCTCCCGAGACAGCTCACAGCTCAGGGCCAGCTCCTCGCCGCTCAGGCATCTCTCGTCTGTGTCATCGTCTGCATTCAAGATCTTCACTGGAGGCTCTGCAAACAGACAATTCTTTTTTGGTCCCACAACTAGACAACTGTTAAGGTGTCTATATATATATATATATATATATATATACGGATATGGATTGTTCAATGAAAACAATCCACATCCAAAACAAAGGTGCAGCTCTCCGACACCTCCTGCCCCAATCAAAGGCCCAAATTCACAGAAGAGATACGACGGCGTATCTCCTGATACTCCGTAGTATGTCTCAGAGTATCTATGCGACTGATTCATAGAATCAGTTACGCATAGATAGCCCTTAGATCCGACAGGTGTAATTGACTTACATCGTCGGATCTTAGGATGCAATACTTCGGCCGCCGCTGGGTGGAGTTTGCGTCGTATTCCAGCGTCGGGTATGCAAATGAGGTTTTACGGCGATCCACAACGGTTTTCGCGTTCGTTACGTCGTCGCTAGTAATTTTTTCCCGTCGCAAAGTTACGGCTGCTTTAACATGGCTTAACTTTAGACGAGCCATGTTAAAGTATGGCCGTCTTTCCCGGGTCGAAATTCAAATTATTATTTTTTTTGCGTAAGACGTCCGGGAATACGAACGTACGTTACGCACGTCGCCGTTCAAAAAATGACGTCACTACGTGCAAAGAACGACGGGAATTTCAAAACGGAGCATGCGCAGTACGTCCGGCGCGGAAGCGCGCCTAATTTAAATGGTACACACCCCATTCGAATTAGGCGGGCTTGCGCCAGACACCACCGCATGTTTTCACGCAAGTGCTTGGTGAATCAGGCACTTGCGATGAAAACTTGCAGCAGTGTAACGTATAGACGATACGTTACGCCGCCGCAATTATATGTGAATCTGGCCCAAAGTCACTACTTTTATGATAGGATTTAAAAACATGACTTCAGTTGAGCTTAAAAGAAAATCAGTATGTGAATGAAATTTACCTTTGGAATCAATAATACAATTATACAAATGACACACACTACCAAATACCGAATAGCCATGCTACTGCTTGTCTGCCAATTTTTTTAAATATCACTACCATTTAAAAAAAGAAATACATTTATAAGTTCTAATATTAACATTAAAAAAAAAAAAAAAAAAAAATCTCATTTTAAATTTTGAATATTGGTCAAATTGTACTTTCAAACAAATTACAGAAATGTACAGAGCTATAATTTTGAATAAATATCATTAAACATAAAACTATCATGAATTATTATTATTTATTATTAGCAATACTTTCAAATTGCAGAGATTTGTCTAGCTATAGTTTTGCATATATATAATTGAACCTAATAATATGTGTAAAAAAATACAATAATAATTATTATTACTATTATTATTAATATTAATATTTTAAAATAAATTGCAGTGATTTTTCTAGCTATAATTGTGTCTAATTATCATTAAGCACAATACTATGATGTTTATTAATATTTTTAAACAAAATGCAGAGATTACGCTATAATTATGTATAATTATCATTAAACACAAAACTATAATATTATCATTATTATTATTATAATTTGTAAATCTTATTTAGTATTCACAGTATATAAATCCTAAATGCAAAATAAAAAATAATAATTTGCCTTGGGCTGCGTATTGAAATGTGTTAAAACAGTGAAACAACATTGTGTAATACAATAATTAGAGGGTGCTCTGTTGGCTATGTGGCGTCTTTCTTCTCCCTCTATGCCCAATTCTAGCAGTGTGAACAGCAAGTTTTTATGAAACTTTCATCAAGTTTTTGCAAAGCTTTTGGCAAGCTTCAATCTGCTTTCTCTAATGCCGCGTACACTCGATCGGTTAAACCGATGAAAATGGTCTGATGGACCGTTTTCATCGGTCAAAATCGATCGTGTGTGGGCCCCATCGATTATTTAACCATCGGTTAAAAAAAAGCCAACTTGTTTTAAATTTAACCGATGGATTCCTAACCGATGGGAAAAAAAACGATCGTTAGTAGGCACAACCATCGGTTAAAAATCCACGCATCTTCTCTGTTAAAAAAAAAAAAAATCCACGCATGCTCAGAATCAAGTTGACGAATGCTTGGAAGCATTGAACTTTGTTTTTTTCAGCACTTCGTTGTGTTTTACGTCACATTTTTTAACCGATGGTGTGTAGGGGTGACGGACCATCAGTCAGCTTCATCGGTTAACCGATAAAAACGGTCCATCGGTCCGTTCTCATCGGATGGACCGATGGTGTGTACGCGGCATAAGCCTCTAAAGCTCCCTTAATGGGAGTGCTGATTGGCACTTTAAACAAGCTGCTAGCAGGCTTCAAACAAGCTTCAAGTAGTGCTGAAGCCTGCTAACAGCTTGTTTAAAGTGGCAATCAGCACCCACATCAGGATCTGTGTTCAACATTTACAAACTGGAGATGAAGGGTTCTTGACCACCGCCCCATGTCAAAAAGACGTCCTGTTTTTAAAGTTGAATATCTCGATAACGGCAGCAGCTGCTGCCACAACCGAGATATTCATCTTTTCAGGGGGCGGTGGTGTACACGATAACGGCGGTCTCCGTGGCGGATTCGCCGCAAGATCGCCGTTATCGGTGGCGGGAGAGGGCCCCCCCCCCTCCCGCCGCTCTCCCGCGCCCTCTGCCGCTTACCGGAGCCGTCGGTAGCGGCGGAGGGGATCGGATGTGTCCGGCAGCTGAGCGGGGACGGGACTGAAGGAGAAATCTCCTTCACCCGTCCTCATAGCTCTGCTGGGCGGAAGTGACGTCAAAACGTCAGTCCCGCCCAGCCTCTTAAAGAAACATTTTTTTTTTTGTCATTTGAAAAAATTACATTTTTATTTTATTTTTTATTTTTTTGCATTTAAGTCTAATTATGAGATCTGAGGTCTTTTTGACCCCAGATCTCATATTTAAGAGGACCTGTCATGCTTTTTTCTATTACAAGGGATGTTTACATTCCTTGTAATAGGAATAAAAGTGATCAATTTTTTTTTTTTTATTATTTCAGTGTAAAAAATTATAAAACGAAATGAAAATAAATAAGAAAACCAAAAAAAAAATTTTTAAAGCGCCCCATCCCGATGAGCTCGCGCGCAGAAGCAAACGCATACGCGAGTAGCGCCCGCATATGAAAACGGTATTCAAACCACACAAGTGAGGTATCGCCGCGATCGTTAGAGTGAGAGCACTAATTCTAGCCCTAGACCTACTCTGCAACTCAAAAAATGCAACCTGTAGAATTTTTTAAACGTCGCCTATCGAGATTTTTAAGGGTAAAAGTTTGACGCCATGCCACGAGCGGGCGCAATTTTTAAGCGTGACATGTTGGGTATCATTTTACTCGGCGTAACATTATCTTTCACAATATATAAAAAAATTGGGCAAAATGTATTGCTGTCTTATTTTTTAATTCAAAAAAGTGATTTTTATCCAAAAAAAGTGCGCTTGTAAGACCGCTGCGCAAATACGGTGTGACAAAAAGTATTGCAATGACTGCCATTTTATTCCCTAGGATGTCTGCTAAAAAAAAATATATAATGTTTGGGGGTTCTGATTAATTTTCTAGCAAAAAAAATGTGATTTTCACATGAAGGAGAGAAGTGCCAGAATTAACCCGGTGGGCAAGTGGTTAAGAGTCGGTTCACACAGGGGCGGCACGACTTCGGGGGCGATTTGGCCAGGCGACATGAAGACGACATCTAAGGCGACTTGCAAAATGACTTCTGTATAGAAGTCAATGCAGGTCGCCCCTAGTCGCCCCCGAAGTCGTACAAGAACCTTTTTCTAAGTCAGAGCGACTTGCGTCGCTCCTATTAGAACGGTTCTATTCACTAGAATGGGACGCGACTTGTCAGGCGGCTGCGTCGCCTGACGAGTCGCCCCAGTGTGGACAGGGT
The DNA here is from genome assembly GCF_905171775.1 of Rana temporaria. Lineage (NCBI taxonomy): Eukaryota > Metazoa > Chordata > Amphibia > Anura > Ranidae > Rana > Rana temporaria. The sequence goes on along the minus strand of NC_053494.1, from coordinate 200,759,629 downwards.
CTAAAAGCTTGTAGACCCTATTTTAGGCTTTTATTGTTGTCTGTGCCCCATTGTTGAGATTCATATTCAATTTGTATCACTGTGATAATAAAGACAAGAAATAAGAGCAATGGGGTGCCCCAAGGACAGGAAAGCAAAGACAGCAATAGAATTAGGAAAAAATAAGCACTATACTAGAAAACCAATGTCCAAATCAAACATAAACTCAGAGTAGCCGCTGATTTTCAATAATGACTAAATATGTTCCAGTGCCTCCTCTTGTTACCTGTATTGTACTATGTCTTAGCCCAGGGGGTCTCCTAACTTTATAAACAAAGGCCCAGTTTTCTGTTCTTCAAATTTTAGGGGGGCCAGACTGTGGCCACTGGGAGTAGAAAATGCCCTGGTGTCAATGGGAATAAACAGTGTCCTCTCTTTGCTATTTGGAGGAGGAATAGTGCTCCATAGTTTAATGTCAGTGGGAGAAATAGTATTCCATCATTGGTGGCAGTGGAAAGAATAGTGTGCCATCATTGGTGTCAGTGGGAGAAATAGTGTCCCATCATTGGTGGTAGTGGAAAGAATATTGTCCCATCATTGGTGGCAGTGGAGAGAATAGTGTCCCATCATTGGTGTCAGTGGAAAGAATAGTGTCCCATCATTGGTGTCAGTGGAAAGAATAGTGCCCCATCGTTGGTGTCAGTGGAAAGAATAGTGTCCCATCATTGGTGTCAGTGGAAAGAATAGTGTCCCATCATTGGTGTCAGTGGGAGAAATGGTGTCCCATCATTGGTGGCCGTAGAAAGAATAGTGTTGCATCATTGGTGTCAGTGGGAGAAATAGTTTCCCATCATTGGTGGCAGTGGAAAGAATAGTGTCCCATCATTGGTGTCAGTGGAAAGAATAGTGTCCCATCATTGGTGTCAGTGGAAAGAATAGTGTCCCATCATTTATGTCAGTGGGAGGAAAAGTGCCCCATTGCCAGTGTTAGTGTCGGGATCTATGCCCCACTGTTGCTCGGAGTAATGCCCAAAGGGCCAGATAAAAGCAAGCAAGGGTTCATATCTAGCCCCGGGCCACAGTTTGGAGACCACTGTCTTAGGCCAGTTGCACACGGGAATAAAAAATGCTGAGTTTTTCCTGAGCTGAAATGCGGTGTATTGTTGTCCACTCGCCTATACTTCACAGTTATCTACACACAGTTTTTGACCCCTTGTACACCGGCGTCACAAGTTCCTGAGTAAACATCAGTACATTATGAGTATGGCGCCCGCGTGCAATTGGCTTTAGCCTATGCATAAAATTGATACAGTGGTTCTAGTGGTTCTTCTGCTACTAAAAATAAAAAAAAAGTGGCCAGACATACCCTTTCAGTGATAACCACACATCAAAAAGTTAGGTAGATTCCAAGGTGACATTCCTGGAAAAGTCGAGTTTGGTTAACTATGGCTTCTTTTTGATCTTTCAATGGAATTGTTTGTTTCACTGACCAGGGCAAAGGGGTAGGTAAAAGGTCAGCTGCCCTGGGCGCATTGTGTATTTTAGGGATGGGAGCGCCGCAAGTTCCTTTTACTATAAAGCCGACAGGAGTAGTGACAGTGTCATCACTACTTCTTTTAACCCAGCACTGGAAGCAGCAAGGAGAGCAGGAGAGAGCCAGGAGAAGGTGCAGGCTGTGCTCTCTCTCTCTCCTTCCTTTTCGTAAGCTCGCACATAATGAAGGGGGGGCAAAATTTGCCATCTTTGCCCTGGGCACTGAATGATCTTGTTCTGGCACAGTCACCCACCAATGGAGAGTTTTTGAAGGCAGCAGGGAAAAGCTACAATTAGCATATAATATCAACAGCCTACTCTGGATCTATGGAGTGCTTGAACATGCCTGTAATCTGTTTGTATGTATTGTTTCATCATATGCTCAGTGTGCATTGCCCGGGTGTCTAATAGATTTTACTGTTAGAAGTAAGACAATGACAGCCTCCAGTGCTGGAAGGGACCCTTGGACCACTGACCTGTCACCATCACATTGTAGAAGACGGAGTCGTCTCCGGCGTCACAGACAAATTCCCCAGAATCCTCCGGTGTGGCACGTGCGATAATCAACCTGCGATGTCTTCCGTCTGACTCCAGCCTGATGTTGGCACCTTCCTCTATCTCCACCCCATCCTGGTACCAGCGCACCTGAGCGTTGTCCCGGGACAGCTCACAGCTCAGGACTATGGGCTCTCCACTCAGGTGCTTGTGCTCGGTGTCATCGCCCGTGTTTATGATCTTCACTGGGGGATCTGAGGAGAGAATGACAATAAATCTATTAGCCTTCTGGATCCCTAAACGGCCATGCTTCCAGATAAGGTGCCCACCACTTAAGCCTCGTGCACACGATCGGATTTTCTACAGACAAAGCGTTGGACTTTTGTCCGAAGGGCGATGGGCAGGAACTTCTCTTGCATACAAACGGCAAAGAATTGTCGGCCAACAAATCTAGTTTAGGCCAATACGTATTCTTCTACATATTTTTGGTAAAAAAAAAAAGCGTTTATTGATTGGTTTGTGCAAAAGTTATAGGGCCACATCCACAAAGATCCGGCGTAACGTAAAAATTCCCATTTAAGTTACACTGCCTTAAAATTTCTAACTAAGTGCCCGATCCACAAAGCACTTACCTAGAAATTTTCGGCTGTGTAACTTCAATTCCGCCGGCGCAAGGCGTTCCTCTTCAAATGGGGGCGATTCCCATTTAAATTAGGCGCGCTCCCGCGCCGGCCGTACTGCGCATGCTCGTGACGTCATTTTCCCGACGTGCATAGCGCGAAATTACGTTACGCCGAGCTTTGTGGATCGCGCTGGGTCAATAAAGTTGCGTCGGGGAAAAAAAAAAGATACGGCGAAAAAAAAAAAATTTAAAACAAAAAAAAAATCGCGTCGCTGGACAGAAGGGTCTGCTTTTACAAGGTGTAAACAGTTTACACTTTGTAAAAGCAGCCCTAATTTTACGATTGCAAACTAAAACTTACGGAGAAAAAACGAAGCTGAAAAGCTTCGTGGATCTCCGTAAGTGCTAATTTGCATACCCGAGGCGGCATTTCGACGCGAAATGCCCCCAGCGGCGGCTGCGGTACTGCATCCTAAGATCTGGCAGTGTAAGTCCCTTACACATGTCGGATCTTCTGCCTATCTATTGGAAACTGATTCTGTGGATCAGTTCCAAAGATAGAAACAGGGATACGACGGCGTATCAGTAGATACGCCGGCGTATCCCTTTTGAGGATCTGGCCCATAGCGTCTACAAAATAGGGTATAGTTTTATGGCATTTTTATTAATATTTTTTTTTTTTTACTAGTAATGATCAGTGATTTTTATCGTGACTGCGAAATTATGGCGAACACATCGGACACTTTTGACACTCTTTTGGAATCATTCACATTTATACAGCGATCAGTGCTATAAAAATGCACTGATTACTGTATAAATGTGACTGGCAGTGAAGGGGTTAACCACTAGGGGACGAGGAAGGGGTTAAATGTGTCCTAGAGAGTGATTCTAACTGTGGGGGCTTACTGTGACATGACAATGATCACTGCTCCCGATGTCACTAGTCAGAACAGGGATATGCTTGTTTACACAGGCATCCCTTGTTCTGCAGCTCCGTGACACGCGATCACGGGACACTGGCGGACATCGAGTCCGCGGGTCCCGTGGGCACGTTCACACACACGGCAGCAAATTTAAAGTGACATATATTTACGTTGATTTGCCTGTCCGTGCCATTCTGCCGATGTAAAAGTGCGTGACCTGGTCCTTAACCACTAGCCGACCAGCCGCTGCAGTTATACGGCGGCAGGTCAGCTTGGCTGCGCAAAATCACGTAGCTATACGTCATTTCGCATTCCAGCCAATAGGGGCGCTTGCACGCTGCCTGCTCACCCCTGGTGCCGATGCGCGTGCCTGGCGAGCACGATCACCGCTGGGCACCCGCGATCGCTCGTTACAGAGCATGAACCGGGAGCTGTGTGTGTAAACAGCTCCGGGTCCTTTCAGGGGGAGAAATGACTGATCGTATGTTCATACAATGTATGAACAGCGGTCTGTCATTTCCCACAGTCAGTCCCACCCCCCTTCAGTTAGAACACACCCAGGGAACATACTTAACCCCTTCCTCGCCCACTAGTGTTAACCCCTTCCCTGCCAGTGGCATTTTTACAGTAATCAATGCATTTTTATAGCACTGATCGCTATAAAAATTGTGTCAAAAGTGTCCGAAGTGTCCGCCATAAGGTCGCAGTACCGAACAAAATCGCTGATCGCCGCCATTACTAGTAAAAAAAAAAAAATCTTAATAAAAATGCCATAAAACTATCCCCTATTTTGTAGACGCTATAATTTTTGCGCAAGCCAATCAATAAACGCTTATTGCGATTTTTTGGGAAAAATATGTAGAAGAATACGTATCGGCCTAAACTGAGGGAAAAAAAAAGTTTTTTATATATTTTTGGGGGATATTTATTATAGCAAAAAGTAAAAAATATTATTTTTTTTTCAAAATTGTCGCTCTATTTTTGTTTATAGCGCAAAAAATAAAAAACCGCAGAGGTGATCAAATCCCACCAAAAGAAAGCTCCTATTTGTGGGAAAAAAAGGACGCCAATTTTGTTTGGGAGCCACGTCGCACGATCGCGCAATTGTCAGTTAAAGCGAGGCAGTGCCGAATCGCAAAACGTGGCCCGGCCATTGACCAGCAAAATGGTCCGGGGCTTAAGTGGTTAAGTGGTTAAAAAGGACCTTTCTTTTTTTTTTTTTATTACACGCCTTATTTTATGTCCAGCGACATCATCATTGGGGTCCACACTGGATTTTTTATGAATTCTTTATATCAAGGAGAGTACAATGGGGGGGATTTGAAAAGGAGGACTGGAGGGGCCCGTAACCTCCATGGTGGGGGGCCACAGAGTCAGGAACTACAAAAGGGAAGGCAGGTGGCTGATGTTCCCAACAGATACACTGGGCCGGATTCAGATCCGAAATACAACGGCGTATCTCTGAGTGTGCGTGGTCGTATCTATGCGCCTGATTCAGAGAATCAGTTACGCATAGATTTCCCTATGATCCGACTTATCGGATCATAGGGTGCATATTTACGCTGGTCGCTAGGTGGCGATCCCGTATAGTTACGCAAGGAATATGCTAATTAGGTAGATACGTCGATTCAGGAACGTACGTCCGGCCGGCGCATTTTTTTACGTCGTTTACGTTAGGCTTTTTCCGGTGTAAAGTTACCCCTGCTATATGAGGCGTATCCTATGTTAAGTATGGACATCGTTCCCGCGCCGAGTTTTGAAAATTTTATGTCGTTTGCGTAAGTCGTTCGCGAATAGGGCTGGACGTAAGTTACGTTCACGTCTAAAGCAATGACGACTTGCGGCGTAATTTCGAGCATGCGCACTGGGATTTTTTCACGAACGGCGCATGCGCCGTTCACAAAAAACGTAAAATCTTAAATTTAAATAAAACACGCCCACATCATCCCCATTTGAATTAGACGGGCTTACGCCGGCCCACATACATATAATGCCGCTGTAACTAAGGGCGCAAGTTCTTTCTGAATACGGAACTAGCGCCCAAATTTACGGCGGCGTAACGTATCTGATATACATTACGCCCGCAGAAAGATCCGCTGATCTTTCTGAATCCGGGCCAAGGAATGGTCAATGGGCCCAGCACAGAAATACCAAACGTTGGGTAGAGCAGGTCCCCGGGATGCTCTCAGATATCACTTACCTGCCACTGTCACATTGTAGAAGATGGAGTCATCCACCGCGTCACAGACGAATTCACCGGAGTCCGATGTGTCTGCCGATAAGATGATCAGCCTGCGGTGACAGCCGTCCGCCTCTAACACAATGTTGCTACCGTCATGTAGCTCCTCGCCATCCTTATACCAGCGCACCATGGCGTTCTCTCTGGACACCTCACAACTCAGCTCAACGCGCTCCCCGCTCATAAACGTATGCTCAGAATCATCATTCGTGTTTATTATCCTAACTGGGGGATCTGGAATACAAACAAACATGCCTTACAAAAAAAAAAAAGACTTCAAATACCGTCAACAGGTAAGCACATCCACATGCATGCTGATTGGAGGAGAGAGCAGCGTGACTGGGAGATGAGGTCATCCTTTTATGCACTGCTTTTGTAAAGCTTAGTTAATGTTTAGGTTCATAGGCGTGCGCAGGGGGTGTGCCTGGGCACACCCTAATCACTCTGTGCGGTTCCGATTCCCCCTACTGCTCAGGCTTTCCCCCATGTTGCGCCCCCACATGTTTCAGGGTGGAGAGTGGGGAAGGGGCCAATCGATATGTCATTGACCGGCCCCTTCCTTTTTTAAATTAACACATTGAACACACTCACTGTGTTCAATCATAATTGAAGCATATTAAACTGTGTTTAGTATTCTTCAGTTTGTGAATGACCAGGAAGACGCTCAGCACATGGCATTTCCCATTCATTCACTGTCCAGTGCAGCTGAGGCTGCAGAGAAAGTCATGTGTGTTTGAGCTCTGGGGTGCACACCCTAATGCAATAGGCTGCGCACAACTATGTTTAGGTTTAAAGTAGAACTATAGCCAAACATAACTGGATAAAAACAAACAACCTTTGACAAGATTAAATAAAAAAAAAACAGCCCTTTCTGCAACACTTACCATCAATGCAGAGATGTCCCCTGAGGTGCCTTTTTCTTCTTTCTTTTTTTTGAGCTAGATGCCATGTCAATTTCCCTTTAGAAAATCAACCCCAATGTCTTTTGAGGGCACACAATCCCCCTTCATCAGTGGGGGCCACTTTGGAGGTAATTGGAGGGAGGCAGGGATGGACTGGCCATTGGGACGACAGGGAGTTTCCCAGTGGGCCGATGGCTCAGTGGACCGGCTTCAGTGACAGCGGACTGCCGCCCCCCCTCCGCTCCTCTGTCTCTCCCTCCCAGCAGCGCTCACCTGGGGGGAACAAAGGAGCAGGGGGGGACCAGAGGAGCATGGGGGAGGGGACAGACAGCTGACAACAGCTATGGCCTGGGAGTTGATCACTTCTGTCTAATCTTGTCCCATAAGGGGGGGGGGCACCAAACTGATTCTTTGCCCCGGGTGAAATAATGTCTAGCTTCCCCACTGGTACTGCCTATAAGAGGAGCAGTACCAGCCGCTCTACTCTAATAAAGTAGAACGGCTAGTGAAGGGGGAAAGGGGGCTTGGGGGGGGGGGGGGCGGGATTTGTCTGGCCGCCATGGGAGAGACCTGTCAAAGTGGGCCAGTCTGGATGAAGTCCAGGGCCAAATTTCTGTCCCAGTCCAGCCCTGGAGGGAGGTGATTGGAGGTCATTTTCTCTGCTTGTTGTAACCAGTTGAACAGTGGCGGCCGGTGGAATTTTTTTTGGGGGGGGGCGGCAAACAGTATGCCACCCCCATACCCCCCCGGTCGTGCTTGTAACGGTCAGCGGCTTGCAGCAGGGCCGACTTAGTAGCATCATGGGCCCAGGGCCGATCCGCCCTATAGGCTCACTATGCAAGGCGTTTAGGGCCCCGCCAATCTGCAAAGGGCCCCCCAAATTACTAGAGGCCCCGCCTGGTGAGAAGTCATTTTCGCCCCCTCACCCCGCTTCTCAACTCGCTGGCTGCATGGGAGAAGAGGTAAGAAGTCAGCACCCCCGCTTCTCTCAATTTAATGTAAGATGTCAATTCCCGACAGCAGAACACCCCCTCCCCCCGCTTCTCAACTTCCTTTAATGTGACATGTCACTGTCGTCAGCGCCCCCCGCTTCTCATTTTTAATGTGCCATGTCATTTTGCTTAGGGCCCCAAGGAGGTCAGGATCGGCACTGCATGGGCCCCTGGGCAAAGTAATTCTCTGGGGCCCCTACAATGAAGACAGTGCAGGTAAACAGACATCAAGTAGGTAGGAGGCAGACAAGCGGAGCTTCCCCCTTTGGGAGGAGCTCCGCATTAAAGTGGCTGTAAACCCTTAGAGACCACTTTATGCTATAGGTAGGCCTATAATAAGGCTTACCTGTAGCTACCCATGATATCCACTGTCCCCTGCATGTGCCAATGTCATCGGCACATGCGCACTGAAGCAACGGCACGTATGTGTCATTGCTTCAGTGAGTGTGCCGTTACCGCGCGGGAGTGACGTCATCGCGGCTCCAGCCAATCACAGTGCCGGAGCCGCGATACCCGGAAGTAACCCCCGGGAGAGATGTTGGTCGCCGGAGCAGTGTACGAGGACGGCTGCAGGGGCTTCGATCTCAGCTAAGTAATTAATAATGAGCTAGTATTCCATTTTCGGGGCAGCATGGTCTCATGGACCAGCTGCTTTGGGAAAAGTGCAGGGGCCCCTCATTAAGACAGCCCTGGCTTGCAGTGCCTCATGGAACTTGTAGTCCCGCAACGGCTGGAGGGCCATAGGTTGAGCACTCATGCACTACGGAGTCACCCTTAACCACTTGTCAACCACTGCATGCCGATATAGGTCGGCAGAGTAGCAGCGGTGGGCAAATTGACGTACCTGTATGTCCCTTTAAGAAGCCGTGCGGTGGGTGTATGCACCCACCGCACTCTCCATGACCCCGCAAACTCGATGTTCGCCAGTGGCCCGCGATCGTGTTACAGAGAGGCAGAACGGGGAGATGCCTATGTATACAAGGCCTTTTCCCTGTTCTGCCTAGTGAAAGGAGAGTGATCTACTGCTCCCTCTCATCAGGAGCAGTGATCACTGTTGGGTCACTGGTAGCCCAGCCCCCCCCCACAGTTAGAATCACTCCCTAGGACACACTTAAGCATTTTTGCCCCCTAGTGTTTAACCCGTTCCCTGCCAGTGTCATTTACACAGTAATCAGTGCATTTTTATAGGACAGATCGCTGTATAGATGACAGTGGTCCCGAAATAGCGTCAAAAGTGTCCAATCTGTCTGCCATAATGTTACAGTCATGATAAATAAATACAAAAAAAAAATTTCTTATGAAACTATCCCCTATTTTGTAGACGCTTTGGCCCAGATTCACAACGGAGATAAGACGGCGTATCTCCAGATACGCCGTCGTATCTCTGCGTTGCGCCGTCGTATCTATGCGACTGATTCTTAGAATCAGTTACGCATAGATATCCATTGGATCCAACAGGCGTAAGTCTCTTACGCCGTCGGATCTAAACTGCATTTTTTTTGACCGCTAGGTGGCGCTTCCGTCGAATTCCGCGTCAAGTATGCAAATTAGCTAGATACACGAATTCCCGAACGTACGTGCGGCCGACGCAATAAAGTTACGACGTTTACGTTAGGCTTTTCCCGGCGTAAAGTTGCCCCTGGGTCTATGAGGCGCAGCCAATGTTAAGTATGGCCGTCGTTCCCGCGTCGAAATTTGAAAAAGTTACGTCGTTTGCGTAAGTCGTCCGTTAATGGGGCTGGACGGCATTTACGTTCACGTCGAAACCAATGACGTCCTTGCGACGTCATTTGGAGCAATGCACACTGGGATATTTTACGGACGGCGCCTGCGCAGTTTGTTCGGCGCGGGGACGCGCTTAATTAAAATGATACACTCCCCCTACCCGCCGAATTTGAAGGAGGCGTAACGTAAGCGTAACGTAAATCAGATACGTTACGCCCGCACAAAATTGCGCGGCTGTACGTGAATCTGCCCCTATAACTTTTGCGCAAACCAATCAATATACGCTTATTGCAATTTATTTTTTTCAAAAATATGTAGAAGAATACAATATCCACCTAAACTGAGGAACAAAAACAAATTGTTTTCATATATTTTTGGGGGATATTTATTATAGAAAAAAATATGGCTATTTTTTTTCAAAATTGTCGCTCTTTTTTTGTTTATAGCGCAAACATGTAAAACTGCAGAGGTGATCAAATACCACCAAAATAAAGCTCTATTTGTGGGAAAAAAAGGACGTCAATTTTGTTTGGGTACAACATCGCACAACCGCGCAATTGTCAGTTAAAGCGACACAAAAAGTGCTCTAGTCAGAAAGGGGGTAAATCCTTCCGGGGCTGAAGTGGTTAATCCCTTTGTGATATCTGCACACAGATTTGCTGACCTTTCACCGATACGTTGTAAAAAACGGAATCATCGCCAGCGTCACAGACAAACTCTCCAGAATCCTGCGGCTGCACAGATTGGATGACCAGCCTCCGGTGACAACCATCCACCTCAATTGTGACGTTGTCGCTTTCCTCCAGTTCAATGCCATCCTTGTACCAGCGCACAGCGGCGCTCTCCCTGGACATCTCGCAGCTCAGGACCATGCGCTCTCCGCTCACATGTTTGTGCTCCGTGTCGTCACTGGTGTTCACGATTTTCACTGGAGGCTCTAAAGTGATACAAAAGTGGGTTAGGTGCCAAAAAATACAATTATTGAAGCCGAGCGTCAGCCACTTTGTGTAACTTTAAGGCTAGGTCCAGACCTTTGTGCAAAATTGTGTGTTTTTCTGACACGCAGAGAAACGCGTTGCCCTTTAGCAAATGCATGATGGTTCACAGGAAATGACAAGGGCACAGTATTTCTGGCAGGATCAACAGGTATTTTCTGCACTTGCTAAAGCCTGAACAATTAAAACAAATGCAGCCACCACATCTAAGGGATGGTAAGCTACATTTAACCACTTCCGGACCGCCGCATGTACATATACGTCGGCAGAATGGCACGGACGGGCACAATGGCGTACCTGTACGTCCCTGCCTAGACGTGGTTCGGGGGTCCGATCGGGACCCCCCCCCGGTACATGCGGCGGTTCCCGTGGCTGTCCGAGCGATCCGGGACGAGGGCGCGGCTATTCGTTTCTAGCCGCCCCCTCGCGATCGCTCCCCGGAGCTGAAGAACGGGGAGAGCCGTATGTAAACACGGCTTCCCCGTGCTTCACTGTGGCGGCGCATCGATCGAGTGATCCCTTTTTATAGGGAGACTTGATCGATGACGTCAGACCTACAGCCACACCCCCCTACAGTTGTAAACACACACTAGGTGAAACATAACCCCTTCAGCGCCCCCTGTGGTTAACTCCCAAACTGCAACTGTCATTTTCACAATAAACAATGCAATTTAAATGCATTTTTTGCTGTGAAAATTACAATGGTCCCAAAAATGTGTCAAAATTGTCCGAAGTGTCCGCCATAATGTCGCAGTCACGAAAAAAAAACGCTGATCGCCGCCATTAGTAGTAAAAAAAAAAAAAATAATAAAACTATCCCCTATTTTGTAAACGCTATAAATTTTGCGCAAATCGATAAATGCTTATTGCAAATTTTTTTTACCAAAAATAGGTAGAAGAATACGTATCGGCCTAAACTGAGGAAAATTTTTTTTTTTATATATGCTTTTGGGGGATATTTATTATAGCAAAAAGTAAAAAATATTGCATTTTTTTCAAAATTGTCGCTCTATTTTTGTTTATAGCGCAAAAAAAACAAAAACGCAGAGGTGATCAAATACCACCAAAAGAAAGCTCTATGGGCCAAATCCACAGCCCCGCAGCGCAACGTAACTTAAGTGATTTAAGTTACACTGCCGCAAATATCCTAAGTTAGGTATCGATCCACAACACACTTACCTGGAAATTTGCGGCGGTGTAACTCAAACCCGTCCGGCGCAAGGCGTGCCGAATCTAATGGGGCGAGTCCCATTTAAATTAGGCGCGCTCCCGCGCCGGACGTACTGCGCATGCTCCGTCGGGTAACTTACCCGACGTGCATTGCGCTAACTGACGTCGCTCCAACGTCATTTGCTTAGACGTCAACGTAAATGGCGTCCAGCGCAAACGACGTAGAGTTGAAAATTTTGACGCGGGAACGACGGCAATACTTAATAGGGCTTAGTCAAATAGGACTCAGCCCTATTTTTACGCGGCGTAACTCGACGTAAACGACGTAGATTTAGCGCGACGGGCCCGTCGGAACGTTCGTGGATCGCCGTAAGTGTTCATTTGCATATTCTAGGCCGGCCGCAATGGCCTCGCCACCTAGCGGCCGGCCTAGAATTGCATCCTTAAGATCCGACAGTGTAATTCAATTACACATGTCGGATCTTCTGCCTATCTATTGGAAACTGATTCTGTGGATCAGTTCCATAGATAGAAACAGGGATACGACGGCGTATCAGTAGATACGCCGGCGTATCCCTTTTGTGGATTACCCCCTATTTGTGGGAAAAAAATAGGTATTGGTCCGGTCCTTAAGTGGTTAATTACATTTTTGTTCTTTCGTTTAAATACGTTTTCAATATTTTGCAAATAAAATTTCCCCTGACATTTCCATCCATGATCTTTTATTCATTTCTCCTTATCTCCTGTCTAATACAGGCAGCCCGTCCGACCTCCAGCGTTGGGATAAGAGATAATAATCTGGAGGTGTCAGCCGGGAGCGGAGGAAGTGTCAGGTGTGTTGGATGAGGAAGCGAGTTCCCGATAAATCACGCCGCCCGCCTTCACAAAGACATTTCAAAGTCAGATCACTTATTCAACCTTCCAGCTGAAGATTACATCTGTGTAAATGTATTCTTCAATGTAAGCGCCGCAACGTGACGGCTGATCGGGATAAAATACCGATCTGCATAACCCTGCAAATAAACAGCATTCTAATGAGGGAGGCCGGAGATATCTCTGTTGTAGGGAGTCTGTCATACTCTGATACCCGGGGCACTGAGATCTAGAAAGGTGCCGAGAGAGAAGACGTTGATGGGTAATGTTCTGAAGAACTAGAGGAACCGGGAGGAATCTCTGAAAAGAGACAGCTGGAAGCAGGGGCGGACTGACCATTGAGTCACCCGGGCACTGCCCGAGGGCCCCATGCCACTAGGGGGCCCCATCAGGGTCGCCAGGCTCAGTAAAACCAGGGACAGTATGTAAAAACCTGTGTTTTTTTTACATCTGTCCCTGATATGTCCGAAACTGACATGCTTTTGATGTGAAAATCCAGAGATTTTAGCTGCCCCGCCTCTGCACTACCTCCTGGCGTGGTGGCCATCTGTAAGCCCAGGGGCCCCATAATCTTCTATTGCCCGGGGGCCCCATGAGTTGTCAGTCCGCCCCTGGCTGGAAGACCTCTGTATTCTGCAAATGAGAGCTTTCAGTCCCACACTGGTGTACAGGCTCCTCTCCTGTACTAGGGTGACCACGTGTCGCGGATTGCCCGGGATAGTCCCGCATTTTGCAGGTGTGTCCCGGGCACATTCATTCCAGGACAATGCAGTGTCCCAGAATGAAACTGACACAGTCACCCCCCCCGGGCCAATATGATGCGTCCAAAAAAAGCCGCCACATCACCTCTTTACTCAGTGGGGTGGATTCAGGTACGACTTGCGCCCTCTAAGGCCCGGTACACACAAACCCGCGGACCAGTTTCAGCATACATGTTTGGTCGTGTGTACGGGGCCTAAGGCCCCGTACACACGAGAGGATCGATCCGCTGAAATTGATCCGCGGATCGGTTTCATCGGATAGATCCGCTGGTGTGTACGATCCAGCGGATATTTATCCGCGGATATATTTCGGCCCGACCGATTTCCAGGGGATAAAAATTTCTTAGCATGCTAAGAAATCTATCCGCTGGAATCGGCTCCAGCGGATCGATCCGGTGGTCTGTACAGACTCACCGGATCGATCTGTCCGAACCCATCCCTCGCATGCGTTGTAATGATTCGACGCATGCGTTGATATCCTTATATGACAGCGTCGCGCACGTCGCCGCGTCATCATCGCGGCGACGGCGCGACACGTCACCGCGGTGTGAATTCGGCGCGGATTTCAATCCGATGGTGAGTACAATCCAGCGGATCGAAATCCTCAGAGGATTTATCCGCGGAAACGGTCCGGAGGACCGTATCCGCGGATAAATCCTCTCGTGTGTACCCGGCATTACGGAGGCGCAGCGTACCATTTTAACGCTGCGCCTCCATAAATTACCTGCGCTGCGCTTCATTCATGAAGCAGTAGCTACATAATTTGCGCGGGCGCTCCTTAAAAATGCCCGGCGTAAGGGCGCGTAATTTAAATGATCCCGTAGGGGGCGTGGATCATTTAAATTAGGCGCGTTCCCGCGCCGAACTTTCCCGACGTGAATTGCGGCAAATGACGTCGCAAGGACGTCATTTGCTTCAAAGTGAACGTGAATGGCGCTGGACATTCACTTACGCAAACGACGTAAAATTTAAACTTCGCGACGCGGGAACGACGGGTATACGTAGCATTGGCTGCCCCTGCTATTAGCAGGAGCAGCCTTACGCGAAACCCGACGTACGCAAACGCTGTAAACTGCGTACGCAGGGCTCGCGTAGGGTTGTGAATCGGCGTTAGTATGCAATTTGCATACTATACGCTGACCACAACGGGAACGCCCCCTAGCGGCCAACGTAAGAATGCAGCCTAAGATATGAGGATTGGTGTCAGTTGGAGGAGGAATAGTGCCCCATCATTTGTATCAGTGGGAGGAATAGTTCCCCATTGTAGGTGTCAATGGGAGGAATAGTGCCCCATCATTAATGTTTGTAGGAGGAGGAGGAGTGCCCCATCATTGGTGTCAGTGGGAAGAATAGTGCAACATCATTTGTATCAGTGGGGGGAATAGTTCCCCATTGTAGGTGTCAGTGAAAGGAATAGCGCCCTATCAATGGTGTCAGTAGAAGGATTAATGCCCCATTGTTGGTGTCAGTGGGGGGGAATAGTGCCTCATCGTTCATGTCAGTAGGAAGAATAGTGCCCCATCATTTGTATCAGTGGAAGGAATAGTGCCCCTTTGTTGGTGTCAGTGGGAGGAAAGGTGCTCCATCATTAGTATCAGTGCTAGAAATAGTGCCCCATCATTTGTCTCAGTGGGAGGAATAGTGCCTCATCGTTGGTGCCAGTGGGAGGAATAGTCCCCCGTCATGTGTATCATTGGTAAGAATAGTGCCCCATCATTGGTGGCATTGGAAGAAATAGTGCTCCATCATTGGTATCAGTGGGAGAAATAGTGCCCCATGGTTGGTGTTAGTGGTAGAAATAGTACCCCATCATTGGTGTCAGTGGGAGAAATAATGCCTCATTATTGATGTCAGTGGGAGAAATAGTACCCCATCGTTGTTGTCATTGGAAGGTAAAGTGCCCCATTCTTGGTGTTGTGGAAGGAATAGTGCCCCATTAATGGTGTCACTGGAAGGCATATTGCCCTTTTATTAATGTCAGAAGAATAGTGCCCCATTCGTGGGAACAATTGTGCCCCATCATTGATGTCAGTAGAAGGGTAGGGCCCCATTGTTGGTGTCAGTAGAAGGAGTAGGGCCCCATTGTTGGTGTCAGTAGAAGGAGTAGGGCCCCATCATTGGTGTCAGTAGAAGGAATAGGTCCCCATTGTTGGTGTCAGTAGAAGGAGCAGGGCCCCATCATTGGTGTCAGTAGAAGGAGTAGGGCCCCATCATTGGTGTCAGTATAAGGAATAGGTCCCCATTGTTGGTGTCAGTAGAAGGAGTATGGCCCCATCATTGGTGTCAGTAGAAGGAACAGGTCCCCATCATTGGTGTCAGTAGAAGGAATAGGTCCCCATTGTTGGTGTCAGTAGAAGGAGTAGGGCCCCATCATTGGTGTCAGTATAAGGAATAGGTCCCCATTGTTGGTGTCAGTAGAAGGAGTAGGTCCCCATTGTTGGTGTCAGTAGAAGGAGTAGGTCCCCATTGTTGGTGTCAGTAGAAGGAGTAGGTCCCCATTGTTGGTGTCAGTAGAAGGAGTAGGGCCCCATTGTTGGTGTCAGTGGAATGAATAGAGCCCCAAGGGCCAAATAAAGGGAAGCAAAGGGCCACAGCCGGCCCTGGGCTGCAGTGAGGACACTCTTTTAATTCACTGGATTTTAGTTCTTTCAGTCATGAAGGCTCAGCATCACATGAAGCAGTTACCTAGGGTGGCCTGCTAATGCAGCCCTCCTAGGAATGTCCACTCCTCCAGACTTGAGTGGTTGGGTAGTTTGGGAATGTTTAAAATACAGAAAAGACAATAAAAATAACATATATGGCCAGATTCACGTACGGCGGCTCAAAGATGTGCGGGGCGTAGCATATGTAATTTACGTTACGCCGCCGCAAGTTAGAGAGGCAAGTGCTGTATTCACAAAGCACTTGCATTCTAAGTTACAGCGGCGTAGCGTAAATGTGCCGGCGTAAGCGCGCCTAATTCAAATTGTGAAGAGGTTAGCGTGTTTTATGTAAATAAAGCATGACCCCACCTAAATGACGTTTTGAACGAACAGCGCATGCGCCGTCCGCGGTCGTATCCCAGTGCGCATGCTCCAAATCACGTCGCAAATAGTCAATGCTTTCGACGTGAACGTAACCTACGTCCAGCCCTATTCTGAATCGACTGACGCAAACGACGTGAAATTCGACGGCGGTTCCGACGTCCATACTTAACATTGGCTGCGCCATCTTTTTGGTGGTTTATGTTTACGCCTGAAGACGCCTCACGTAAACGGCGTATCTTTACTGCGACGGGCGAGCGTACGTTTGTGAATAGGCGTATCTCACTGATTTACATATTCTAGGCGTAAATCAGCGTACACGCCCCTAGCGGCCAGCGTAAATAGACAGCCAAGATACAACGGCGTAGGAAGACTTACGCCGCTCGTATCTTAGCAACATTTAAGCGTATCTCAGTTTGAGCATACGCTTAAATGTAGGACGGCGCGGATTCAGAGTTACGACGGCGTATCTACTGATACGCCGGCGTAACTATACCTGAATCTGGCTAATAGTGTGTACATATACAAAGTGAAGATCTGGTAAGTCACGAACCTGTTACAGACACATGATAGGACAGACGGTCATGTCCAGTGTCACACATATACTCCCCGGAGTCCTCTGGCCTGGCCCCGGTGATAACCAATCTGCGTTGCTTTCCATTTGATTCCAGCCTGATATTGTCGCTCTCCACTATCTCCACTCCATCCTTGTACCAGCACAAGATGGCGTCCTCTCTGGACAACTCACAGCTCAGGACCATGCTCTCCCCGCTCGTATACTTCAGTTCAGCGTCCTCAACGGTATTCACGATTTTCACAGCTGGTTCTACGAAAAACAATGAACATATGAACAATGAATGTGATAGATGAGGAGAGACACAGCATAGTGGAAATATTGGGCCAAATTCACAAAACTGCCTAAAAATACAAAATGTGATTTTAATTTATTTATTACAGGTATTTATACATCGCCAACAATTTACGCAGCTTTTTACATAATGCACGTTCATATGAATATCTGCCCTCAAAGTGCTTACAATCCAATGTCCCCATCTTATATGCATATTTAGCACCAGGGGTCAAGTCCTGGGGAAAAAAGTGTGGGAACTCCCACCCAAGATCCACTCCCCCACCAAAATAAAAAAAATGATACGCTCATATGCATAATTACTAAACTGTATGGGTCTTGCTTCTTTCTAAATCCCGTGATAACTCGCGGCAGACCTCCGCAATGTCTTCTGGGAACAATCACAAAAGTTCCCAGGAGACATTGCGGCATTGAGGAAGTGACGGAATACCCGCACACTACCCGATGAATCCATATACAGGAAGCGGCCAGTAACATAAAGGATTACTAAGGTTCGCCTGCCCCTGACAGTGACTCGAGCTGGGCATCGCCGCTTAGTGAAGGATTGGCTTGGGCGGCTCGGCTGCTCTAGTCCTGCAAAGGGAACTGAGTTCCTGCTGTGAAAAAAGTGCAGGAACTCCGTTCCCACGCGTTCCCGCAGGACTTGAGCCCTGTTTAGCACCCTCTAGTGTGCCAGGTGTAAATAGGTTTTGTTAGTGTATGCATGTTGGTTTGGCTGCCAGCCAGGCTTGGGTTGAATCTGGGTCAGAGTTGAATGACTCAGGGAGGCTGGATGACTCATCTGACCACTCTTCTGGTGCCTCCCCCTGTTTTCTGGAACTTTGGAGAAGCTTCCAGATACAGTGGGTAGAGGCGAGGAGGAGCTGTTTGGAATATTTATGAGGGCCCCAGCCAATCCCCAACAGAAAGGGTCTGAAAGGGAGCAGACTACCTCAGAAATAGCCATGAGTCAGAAGATAGAGTGCTGATGAGGCTGTTGAGGGCCTTGAGGGCGTCCTTTAGTCTGGGGGGGGGTGACTTTGGGCCTGGGGCTCAGGTGCTGGAAGGATACTGAACAACACATGGAGGAATCCTTTCCTGGAAGCACGGGAGCAAGTGAGAGGACAGCAAGAGCAGGTCAGCATGTCTGCGAGATCTCCCGATAGTCAGCTGAGTGGGCTGGTGAGTGTCAGTCTGGAGGACTGTGGGAGAAGTTAGCCTGGAGGGCATGACTGGTGTGACTGTAAAAGGTGCCTGGCTGTGCAGGGTGAGAGTTTACATTCTACTTGCGCCTCCGTAGGGGGTGCGCTACACATTGTAATGGAAGGTTGAAGCTTGAGGGGTCAAATGGGGGGCTGTAAAAAAAAGCAGCTCAACCACCTATTTTTACCACCCCCAACCACACATGTAAACTAGGCGTGAGGAAGGAAACACATAGATTATCACGTACAGTACTCATCAATAGGAAGAGGATCTGTTGACAGATTTGCTATTAGCTGGAGGCATTTTCTTCTTATCTTGGACCAGTCAGTCTCTCTCCCGTATTGTCCTCATCCTACCACTTAATCTATTGACACTTTACATCAGCCACTATTTATAAAACTGATTTACAGCCAGACATTCTGACAACTGGAAATTGTTCAACCCGTCATTGCAGGAAGGAAGAGGTGTCAATGCTCTGGACCCTGTCACTGACCTGTCACCGCCACGTTGTAGAAGACGGAGTCGTCTCCAGTGTCGCAGACAAATTCCCCAGAATCCTCCGGTGTGGCACACGCGATAACGAGCCTGCGATGCCTGCCGTCTGACTCCAACCTGATGTTGGCACCTTCCTCTATCTCTACGCCATCCCGGTACCAGTGCACGTGAGCGTTCTCCCTGGACAGCTCGCAGCTCAGCACAATGGCATCTCCGCTCTCGTGCTTGTGTTCCGTGTCATCGCTTGTGTTTATGATCTTCACTGGTGGATCTACATATAAAAACACAGAAATATACATTATACTGTATATACATATATACACACATATAGCCGGATTCAGTAAGACGCACTGTCGTATATTTAAGCGTATTCTGGAAACCAGATACGCTTAAATTTGGCTAAGATATGACCGGCGTAGGAGACTCCTACGCCGTTGCATCTTATGTGCATATTTCCGCTGGCCACTAGGGGTGTGTACGTGGATTTACGCGTCGAATATGTAAATGAGCAAGATACGCCGATTCACGAACGTACGTACGTACGTACGTACGTACGTACGTACGTACGCCCGTCGCAGTAAGATACGACGTTTACGTAAGACATACACCGGCGTAAAGATAAACCACCAAAAAGATGGCGCAGCCCATGCAAGGTATGGACGACGGAACAGCCGTCGTATTTTACGTCGTTTGCGTAAGCGTACGTGAATGGGGCTGGGCGTAGGTTACGTTCACGTCGAAAGCATTGAGCCGACGTCGTGACGTAGGGAGTATTTGCAACGTGATTCTGAGCATGCGCGCGCATGCGCCGTACGAACGACCCTCATTTACATGGGGTCACGGGTAATTTAAATGTAGCCCGCCCACTACATGCCTACTTTGAATTAGGTGGGGTTACGCCGGGCCATTTGCGCTACGCTGACGTAACTCAGGGAGCAAGTGCTTTGTGAATACAGTACTTGCCTCACTATGTTACGTCGGCGTAGTGCAAATGGGATGCGCTACGCCGGCATAAAGATACGCCGCCATACGTGAATCTGGCTAATAAACTGTACACACATTATTCAATTCAAAACCCAACACTTAACAAAACCTATTTCTCCTTTTTGGGTGAAGTTGGGAAAGGGTTTGTTATTTTGCCAGGCTGACAGACAGGTCGAGCTTCCATTGTCACTAGACTGAGCTCTCCAAAGATACCTAGTGAGCCAGAGGCTCTAACAGGCTTCAAAATAGGGTGGGCTCCGGACGCAGAGCATTGCGCTCGGAGCCCTCCCAGGTGTTACAACAGCGAATGTACAGTATATTCGTTGTTGAAACACTGAATTTCAATCTGGCCAATCAGAAGCGGGTGTGAGACCTGTTTTCCGATTGGCTAAAAAAAAAAGTCTCCTGATTGGCTGCCAAGGAGGAGGGAGGAAACGGAAGCGCCGCTGCCGTGATGACTCGTAAAGAACAGGGGAAGGGGAGGCCGCTGAGCAGGGGAAGTCGCTGTTAAAGCGATGGGGTATGTGCTACCGACCTGTTTGCCGCCCCTCCAAAACAAATTACTACCAGCCGCCACTGCTGGTCAGATAAGACCAAGTATCTTGCCCCCCCCCTGGTCCCAGTATCTTGCCCCCCTGGTCCAAGTATCTTGCCATCTTGATCCCAATATCTTGCCCCCCTGGTTCCAGTATCTTGCCCCCCTGATCCCAGTATCTTGCCCTCCTGATCCCAGTATCTTGCCCCCCTGATCCCAGTATCTTGCCCTCCTGATCCCAGTATCTTGCCCCCCCCTAGTTTCCAGTATCTTGCCCCCCTTGATCCCAGTATCTTGCCCTGCTGATTCCAGTATCTTGCCCTGCTGATTCAAGTATCTTGCCCCCCTGGTCCCAGTACCTTGCCCCCCTGGTCCCAGTATCTTGCCCCCCTGGTCCCAGTATCTTTACCTCCTGATCCCAGTATCTTTACCTCCTGATCCCAGTATCTTGCCCACATGATCCCAGTATCTTGCCCCCCTGATTCCAATATCTTTCCCCACTGATCCCAGTATCTTGCCCCCCTGATCCCAGTATCTTGCGCCCCTGGTTCCAGTATCTTGCCTCTCTGTTCCCAGTATCTTGCCCCCCTGGTCTCAGTATCTTGCCCCCCTTGATCTCAGTATCTTGCCCTCCTGATCCCAGTATCTTGCCCACATGATCCCAGCATCTTGCCCCCCCCATCAGTATGCCCCTTCCCCTGTACTTTGCCTTTCTTCCTCCCCGCTGTACTGTGTCCTTTGTGTTGATTAGTCTTTGATTTATGGCATGTTTTCTTATTGTTTAAATACATTTTTATTGAAAGTACTAATAAATATATGTTTAATTCTATCAACTATTTATACTTTATTCTTGAGAGTACAGTGAGTGCGTATATTGGGGCAGACTGATAGGGGCCAAGTGCATTACTTTGCCCAGGGGCCCCTGATGCTAGTAAGACGGCCCTGGTGTAGCAGACTGGCTTTTATTCAACATTTATATAAAACATTAATGATGTTTATCTATGTAGGGTTTAGCTTGTATGTTACAAAGTATAATTGCTCACTGACCTGTAACAGTGACATTGTAGAAGACGGAATCATTGCCGGTATTACAGACATATTCTCCGGATTCCTCTGGCCTGGCACATGTGATGATCAACCTGCGATGTCTGCCATCTGAGTCCAGCTTGACATTGTCGCTCTCCTCTATCTCCACGCCATTGCGGTACCAGCGCACAAGGGCGTTCTCACGGGACACCTCGCAACTCAGCATCATGCGCTCCCCACCGGCGCACTTGTGTTCTGTGTCATTGCTTGTGTTTATAATCTTCACCGGGGGTTCTGGAGTCAGACAGAAACAGATTGTCAGCTATAGGTGTATGAACAGTTTGCAATTAGATACAGAAAAATAGTCACGGTTCCTCTGGGGTGGGGTTTGTTTAACCTCTGGTCATGTGACTGCTATACAGTCTCTCCCCCCAAGTGTCAAAGAGTGTGGTTCAGACATATAGTTAGGAACATCCATACATTTCGTGTGCATTTTTTGCATTCTCTGAAATGAGGTCACTCAGGCAAGTGGGAACTCCCACCAACATCTCATTAATAGAGAGATATTTAGGTAGATTCAGAAAGAGTTAGGCCGACTTATCAGTACATAAGCCGACCTAACTCAGAATCTACGCCGACTTATGTTTAAGCGTATGCTCAAACAGAGATACGCTTAAACATATCTAAGATCTTAGATTGCAATATTTCGGATGGCCGCTAGGTGGCGCTTCCATTGCGGTCGGCGTAGAATATGTAAATGAGTTGATACGCCGATTCACGAACGTACGCCCGGCCGACGCAGTACTTTTACGCCGTTTACGTAAGAGATAGGCCGCGTAAAGTTAGAGCTAGGCCCTAGTGGAATAACAATGTTAAAGTATGGCCGCCGTTCCCGCCGGGAGATTAAATTTTTTTTACGTCGTTTGCGTAAGTCGTCCGCGAATCCGGATTTACGTAGTTTACGTCCACGTCGAAATCAATAGGCCCGTGCGGCGTACTTAGCCGCAATGCACACTGGGAAATGTAGGCGCCCGGCGCATGCGCAGTTAAAGAAAAAAACGTAAAAAACGTGAGGTCAAGCCTCATTAACATAAAACACACCCCCCTCCAACACATTTGAATTAGGCGCCTTTACGCCCGCCGATTTAGGCTACGCCGTCGTAACTTAGCAGGCAAGTACATTGTGAATCATGTACTTGCCTAGCTAACTTACGGCGGCGTAGCCTAAACACGCTAAGCTACGCCGCCGTAACTGTAGGCTCTTGTACCTGAATCTACCTAATTGTCTTACTTTAAATCTAAAAGCTGAACTTCCGGCCTTCCCTTCAGTCTTGCAAAGCTTACAGGGCCCTCTCCTGGACTCAAATGGCTTAGTCTGATTTCACTGAACACTGCAAGCGTCTCACAATCTGAATTAGAAGCTTCAGCTAGTCAGATAGAGCCCTCCTCATTTACTGGATGCATGGCATTCGGCATCATCTAGACCAGGGGTCTCCAAACTTTTCAAACAAAGGGCCAGTTTATTGTTCTTCAGCCTTTAGGAGGGCCAAGTTGTGGCCAGCGGGGGCAGAAAAAGCTCCAGGGCTCAGCATAGATGAGAATAAATATGGCCTCATAGTTTGCGATCAGTAGGATAAGGAGTAGTGCCCCTATTAGTAGGAGTAATTGTATCTCATCATTGGTATCAGTGGTATCAATGCCCCCTTGTTGGAGTCAGTGGGAAGAATAGTGCCTCATATCAGTGGGAGGAATAAAGCCCTGAGGGCCGGATAAAGGCTAGCAAAGGGCCGCATCTAGCCCTCGGGCCGCAGTTTGGAGACCCCTGATCTAGACCTTTCCCCCCCAGCCTGACTGTCCCTGGCCTGCCCCTTTTATTCATTAGTGTTCAGCCCCTTCAATCACATGCAGGTGTTACCTTGTGTAGCTTGCATGCAAATACAGCCTACCTAGGAATGCCCACTCCTCCAGACTGACACCAACCCATCAAGGCATTTTGATATACAGGATTGCGTAACGTGGTTTGTAAGCATTGCCTCGCAAGACAAGCAGGATTCAAGCCTCTGGAGTGTGCAGTACCGCCTTTGGCCAGAGGAGTGGGGGTGCCGGTGACGCTCAGAGATACGCAGAACCGCTCAGGGCCGATTGGAGACTCGAAAACACTTGGAAACACTCCGTTCCCAAATGTCTCTGAGTGGTCTCCGAGCTTCTCCAAGTGTTTCTGAGCGCCCCTCCACCTCTGGCCACATGTGGTACTGTATACTCTAAAAGTGACACTGGAACGAATTATCTGAGTTTCTATTGATTTCAATGGGGAAACTCGCTTTGATATACAAGTGCTTTGGATTACAAGCATTCTTCTGGAACGGATTATGCTCGTAATCCAAGGTACTACTGTATACAACACCTCCAGAGCCAACCTGCTGTTTGCTTCAGGGCTCTGGGCTCTTGAGAGGAGTATTAAGCAGGGTGCTGTGAAATTTTTCAGGAAGCACCCTGCTGGCCCCTCCCACCAGTCACGATCTGCCTGTGTTGCATTAAAGCGGGATTCCACACTGTAGCTGTTGACTTTTAATAAGGACACTTACATGTCCTAGGCGCCCGCGATGATGGGCCCCCGACGGTGATCGCTCGGTCCTGGCGCCTTCATCCTGACTAAGGGAAACAGGCAGTGAAGGCTTACGGCTTCTCTGGCCGTTTCCTACTGCGCATGCGCGACTCGCATGGCGCTTTGTGATTGGGCGGCTGCCTCCCGGGGTAAACACACAGGGCCAGATTCACGTAGCCCGGGCGCAACTTAACTTTTCCGATTAAAGTTACACCGCCGCAATTTTTCCAAGTTAGTGCCCGATCCACAAAGCACTTACCTGGAAATTTGCGGTGGTGTATCCTAAATCCGTCCGGCGCAAGGCGGGCCCAATCGAATGGGGCGAGTCCCATTTAAATTAGGCGCGCTCCCGCGCCGGACGTACTGCGCATGCTCCGTCGGGTAAATTACCCGACGTGCATTGCGCTAACTGACGTCGCACCAACGTCATTTGCTTAGACGTTAACTTAAATGGCGTCCGGCGCCATTCACGGACGTCTTACGCAAACGACGTTGCTTTTTAAATTTCGACGCGGGAACGACGGCCATAATTAACATGGCTTAAGACAACTAGGGCTCAGGCCTAGTTTTACGCGGCGTAACTCGACGGAAACGACGTAGAGTTAGATCGACGGGCCGTTCGGGACGTTCGGGGATCGCCATAAGTATTCATTTGCATATTCTACGCCGGCCGCAATGGCCTCGCCACCTAGCGGCCGGCCTAGAATTGCATCCTTAAGATCCGACAGTGTAATTCAATTACACCTGTCGGATCTTAGGGCTAGCTATGCATAACTGATTCTATGAATCAGTCGCATAGTTAGAAACAGAGATACGACGGCGTATCAGTAGATACGCCGTCGTATCTCGTTTGTGAATCTGGCCCACAATTCCCAGAAGGCAGCGCGCCCCATTCACCAGAAAACACTGTGACGGAGGATGAGGAAGAAGACGACCGCAGTGGAGGAAGAGGCAGAAGAGCTAGTTCCGCATAGCAACAGCCCTTTCTGGTGAGTATAACCAGAAATGGTTATTTTTTCAATTTTTATTTTTATTTTAGGAAACAAAAAATATCAGGGTGGAACTCCACTTTAGGAAGCAAAGGACCAAGTAATGATGATACTGGGGCAGATCCACAAAAGAATTACGCCGGTGTATCTCTTGATACGCCGCGTAATTTCAAATTTTGCGTGTCGTATCTTTGTTTTGTATCTATAAAACAAGATATGACGGCATCTCTGATCGATCCGACAGGCGTACGTCTTAGTACGCCTTTGGATCTTAAGTGCATTTTTTCGGCGGCCGCTAGGTGGCGTTTCCGCCGAATTCCACGTTGAGTATGCAAATTAGCTTGTTACGGCGATCCACGAACGTAAGTCCGGGCGGGGCATTTTTTTACGTTGTTTGCGTTCGGCCTTTTCCGGCGTATAGTTACCCCTGCTATTATGAGGCGTACTCAATGTTAAGTATGGCCGTCGTTCCCGCGTCACCTTTTGAATTTTTTACGTCGTTTGCGTAAGTCGTTCGCAAATAGAATGACGTCACCGTCGTAAGCATTGGCTTGTTCCAGTTTAATTTTGAGCATGCGCACTGGGATACCCCCACGGACGGCGCCGTAAAAAAAAAAAACAACGTTTACGTCGGGTCACAACGTATTTACATAAAACACGCCCCCATCACATCCATTTGAATTCCACGCCCTTACGCCGCCAAAGATACACTACGCCACCGTAACTTACGGCGCAAATTCTTTGAGGATTCGAAAAAAAAAAAAAGTTACGGCGGCGTAGTGTATCTTAGATACGCTGCGCCCGGCGGAGATATGCGCCGAGGTACGTGAATCTGCCCCATGGAGTCTAATATAAGATGCGAAACGAAAACAGAAGGCTTTATTTAAAACTTTCAGGTAGCATTTGGGGGAGGTTCCTACATCGTAAATAACATGTAAATTAGTTTTGTGCAAATGAGGCAAAAAAAGTGTTCTCAGGATGTATATTCTCTGCTATTAAAATGTCTCAATAAGTAAAATACTGCCTTATGGCCACTAGATGGCACAGAGGAGCATACAGATTTCGTATGATCGTTAGTGCCATCTAGTGACCATAAGGCAGTATTTTCCACATTTGAATTTCAGAGATAGCCCGAGAACATTCGCTTTTGCCCAATTTGTAGAGAGTGAATTTACATGCAGTTTTGATGGACGAACAGCTGTGCAATTTTTTATTTATTTTTTCATAAATACACCCTGAGGTGCCAGTAAGTGATTCACTTTGTGAGCAGTTTTGAAAAGATAAAAAACCTGGTTTGGGTACAAATGCCTTTTCAGCTCATTGTTCTGATATATATATATATATATATATATATATATATATATATATATATATATATATATATATATATATATATATATATATATATATATATATATATATATGGAAGTCATTTAGGAGATCTGCACATCTAATTTAGTAATTATCTCTCTTTCACAACACTTTTTCTCAGAGAGCTTGGTGCCACCGGAGGCAGTTTCTAGTCTTTGCGCGAATCAATGGACCAGTAAATGAAAGTATGTCACATAAAGGCCCCAGTATTAAAGTCTCATGCTCCATTAGTGCCAGGTTAGATCACAATCGTCTTAATCCATTCTGTGCCCAAAACAACAAAGACTATCAGTTTAGGAAAATTCATTTTTAAATGGTTTCTAATGTGAGCTGGTCTGCATTCCGTGGCTGCCTCATCAGCAAGCTAAAAAGATATGATAGCTGCAAATATTTAATTGACCCGGACTTGTCGTCTCATAAACCTGGTGTAAGTTGTCCCTGGGTGAAACTGTCAGGACATCTCTCTCTCTTTATAGGCTGGATTTACACCTACTATATGCATATACAGTGCCTTGAAAAAGTATTCATACCCCTTGAAATTTTCCACATTTGTCATGTTACCACCAAAAACGTAAATGTATTTTATTAGGAATTTATGTGAGAGACCAACACAAAGTGGCACATAATTGTGAAGTGGAAGAAAAATGATAAGTGGTTTTAATTTTTTTTTACAAATAAATACCGTATTTGCCGGCGTATAAGATGACTCGGCATATAAGACGACCCCCTAATATGCTGCTAAAAACGGTGGTTTTTAAGTCTGCTCACCGTATTAGACGACCCCCTTGTGTGGAAGTAATGGGTTTAATTAAATGAAGAAGCCGCAGCCCGCCGGTTCTCTGTACGGCTGTATGTAGTTTGTATATGCGCTGCTCAGCCAATCCCGATGCACTGTGTTGATGACAGAGCATGCTAAGCCTGCTCGGATTGGAGTAACAACCTTTGCCAATCCGAGCAGGCTACATAATGTAGCCTGCTCGGATTGGCAGAGGTTATTACTCCAATCCGAGCAGGCTTAGCATGCTCTGTCATCGACAGAGTGCATCAGGATTGGCTGAGCGGCGCATATACAAACTACATACAGCCGTACAGAGAACCGGCAGCTGATATCGATCGAGCAGCTGCTTCACCCGGCGTATAAGACGACCCCAGTTTTTTGGCTGTGCAAATCCGGTGTAAAAGGTCGTCTTATACGCCGGAAAATACGGTATGTGAAAAGTGCATTTGTATGGCGCCCCCCCTGAGTCAATACTTTGTAGACTTTCATTGCAATTACAGCTGAAAGTCTTTTTGGGGATGTCTCTACCAGCTTGGCACATCTAGAGAGGGACATTTTTCCCATTCTTCTATGCAAAATCTCTCAAGCTCTGTCAGATTGGATGGAGAGCGTCTGATCAGCAATTTTCAAGTCTTGCCACAGATTCTCAATTGGCTTAAGGTCTGAACTTTAACTGGGCCATTCTAACACATGAATATGCTTTGATCTAAACCATTCCATTGTAGCTCTGGCTGTATGTTTAGGGTCATTGTCCTGCTGGAAGGTGAACCTCCACCCTTGTCTTAAGTCTTTTGCAGACTCTTAAGCCCTGTACACACGATCGGTTTGTCCGATGAAAACAGACCAATGGACTGTTTTCATCGGACAAACCGATCGTGTGTGGGCCCCATTGTTTTGTTTTCCATTGGTGAAAAAAAAATAGAACATGTTTTAAATTTTTCCTATGGATAAAAAACCGATAGAAAAAAACGATCGTCTTTGTGGAAGTCCATCGGTCAAAAATCCACGCATGCTCAGAATCAAGTTGACGCATGCTCGGAGGCATTGAACTTCATTTTTCTCAGCACGTCGTAGTGT
Organism: Rana temporaria; assembly: GCF_905171775.1. Taxonomy (NCBI): domain Eukaryota; kingdom Metazoa; phylum Chordata; class Amphibia; order Anura; family Ranidae; genus Rana; species Rana temporaria. The sequence continues at coordinate 200,731,487 of NC_053494.1, read as the reverse complement.
TTTACGTCACCGCGTTTTGGCAAGGTCGGATTTTTGACTGATGGTGTGTAGGCAAGACTGATGAAAGTCAGCTTCATCGCATATCCGACGAAAAAATCCATCGGATTAGATTCCATCAGATATCCGATCGTGTGTACGAGGCTTAACAGGTTTTCTTCTAAGATTGCCCTGTATTTGGCTCCATCCATCTTCCCATCAACTCTGACCAGCTTCCTTGTCCCTGGTGAAGAAAAGCATCCACACAACATGATGCTGCCACCACCATGTTTCACGGTGGGGATTCAGGGTAAGGTTCTGTGATGCAATTGCCTATATGCTTCAGTCTAATGCTCTCCCTGCTAACTTAATGCTGTGGGTTACAGGTAACAGGTGTTTTCATGTGTGATTCATCTCTCTCTGTGAACACTGTTCATATGTTAAATAAGGCTAGCTTTTGAAAGGCCTTTAATTGTGTGATAACCCTGTCTACAACCTAGGTGTTAATAGGTGTCAAACTGGAAGCAGACGAAACGTCTGCTTAGGAAACTCAGTGTGTGAAGGTGGTTTGTTGTTTAAGGAATGTGCAGTGATTAGACATGATAATTGTCGGTCGGTGCCGACCTGTCTGGAATGTTTTAGTAATTAGCCTTAGTGTGTGATTAGGGGGGGTGGAGATTTCATTGTTGCTTCAATGTCTTGGACTGTATAAAAAGCTGAGAAGAAAAACCATTAAAGTCTGTGTTGTTCCAGCAGTAAGCTTGGCATGTGTGGCTTTCTGGGCGACTCCAGGGATATTCCTTCTCGTGGAATATTGGGGTGATTTTCGTTATGGGAAGAAGGGAACGTTGACGGGGATATCATACCAATACCGTCACAATTGGTTGGCAGCAGTGGGATTTTTCCCTTCTATTCCCCTTCACACCCGGATTCCAAGCAGACACTGGAAGAACTACTGGAAGTTCGTGGAAGGATTGCTAGCAACAAAACCAAGCGGGTCATCATAGCAGAATCAATGGAGATAGACCAGGAGGACGGGATTGCAGCAACGCCAGCAGTACAAGAGATGGAGACACCAGTGATTCAGGAGGAGGAATCGCCAGCCAACAAGCTAATGAGAGAGAAGCTAGCGTGGTTCGGCCCGAACCCAACGGCAGATGTGGTGCTGAGAGTGATGGACCTGTTAGCGAAGGAGGCTAAAGAAATAAGAGACGCAGAACTACAGAAGGCTAAACAAATAAGAGATGCAGAACTACAGGAGGCTAAAGAAATAAGGGACGCAGAACTACAGAAGGCTAAAGAAATAAGGAACGCAGAACTACAGTTAAAACTGGCAGCAGTCCAACAAGCAGCCGCACCTTCTCCGAACAGTGAGTACAGCACAGCAGACACAAGGAAGATTCCGTTTAGCGCTTTTAAAGCTTTTGATGAAAAGGACTGTGAAATTGATAACTACCTGGCGGATTTTGAGCGACAATGTAACCTGCACCGAATAGCTAGAAGAGAGTGGGTTGCAATATTGTCAGGCAAACTGTCAGGCAAAGCTTCTGATGCTTTCCGGACCGTGCCAGATCAGGATATCCATAGCTACGCCAGGGTTAAAGAAGTGCTCCTGGCTCGTTATGCAGTAACCCCAGAGTCCCACCGACAGAAGTTCAGGGACTCACGCAAAACCACGAAAGACTCTTACGCGGAATGGGCATGCCAGTTGTCCCTGTCGGCCTCTAACTGGGTTAACAGCAGCCAGGCCACCACCGCAGAGGACATTTTGCAACTAATGCTCCTGGAGCAATTTTACAATCACATCCAGACGGACGTCAAGGATTGGGTGAGAGATCGCAGGCCCATGACTCTACCAGAGGCCGCGAAGTTGGCGGATGAATATGCGGATACTCGCAAGACAAACCAGGTCACACCACGGGTACAACCTCCACAACCAACGGCGCCCTCACACCCACCAGCCGCTAGATACCAACCGCCTAACAGACCGATGACATCTAGCCCTCGCTACCCACGCCAGGAGGACAACGAACAACGCTGCTTCCGGTGCAAACAGTTGGGTCACTTCAAGCAGAATTGCCCCATGAATGACAACACCAGGTCAAATTGGTCTCAACCTGGGTACCGCCCACCAGCAGCAGCCCATTGTGTAGACTCGGCTTGGGATCCCCAGGAGCTGGGTCAGGAAGAACCATTGGGCACCCCTTACGAAGCCCTCATGGTACAATCTGTTATTACGGACAACAGGGAACACCATTGTCAGCTGGTCATGGGCGACAGCCATGAGCCGGAGGGGCCTTGGAGGGAGCTGGGCAGAAAGAGGCACCGCCAGCTACCCTCCAAGAAGAAGAGGTCCTGGAAGTCATATAACCAGCGGACCTGGGAGGAGAAGAAGCGACTGGAGGAGATGGAATCGCAGCGGGCGCCCCAGATGCAGGCCGAGATGTTCGCCAAGGGCCCACCGGTGGCCCCTTACACCACCACCCAGTTCCTGATGATGAAGGACCACGTGGAAAGCCTGCAGGACATGAGCAAGCAGGATCTGATCCGTGAGTACATAGAGCTGGAGGAGTGCATAAGCCGCATGGAGGAGGAGAACAACCACCTGAGGTCACAGCGGGCTGACCCCCCCAGGCTCCATGAACTGGAGATGGAGCTGGAGAAGCTCAAAGAGGAGAACCGGCGGCTGCGGAGGGAGCAGGGGGTGGCTGACCTTATGGGTCCCCTCCCCCCCCCCCCCCGGACCCTGAGCACCAGTGCTACAGCATTTCAACAAATATAACTTTTTCTTTTTATGAATCTCCTGTGACTGTCTCTTCAGAGCCATAACCTGCCCCTCCCATAGCGGGACACCTAGATGGCGGCGCACAGACCCATTCGCCGTCTTCACACTGACTTCTGGTGACTCTGCAGATCACACAAAGACTTGGGGACTGACCGGCGTGTGATCTGACGACCCGGTGACATACCTGAGTCGGGAGCAGTTGCCAAGGGAGGTCAGTTACGCCAAACGGAGTTAACCTCGGACTAAAAGCTCTGAACCCGTCAACCCTACTGGACCAGGGAAGGTCCAACCGGGTTTGCCGTAGCAGGGAGAAAAAGGGGGGCCATTGTGATGCAATTGCCTATATGCTTCAGTCTAATGCTCTCCCTGCTAACTTAATGCTGTGGGTTACAGGTAACAGGTGTTTTCATGTGTGATTCATCTCTCTCTGTGAACACTGTTCATATGTTAAATAAGGCTAGCTTTTGAAAGGCCTTTAATTGTGTGATAACCCTGTCTACAACCTAGTGATTCTCAGAGGTGTTAATAGGTGTCAAACTGGAAGCAGACGAAACGTCTGCTTAGGAAACTCAGTGTGTGAAGGTGGTTTGTTGTTTAAGGAATGTGCAGTGATTAGACATGATAATTGTCGGTCGGTGCCGACCTGTCTGGAATGTTTTAGTAATTAGCCTTAGTGTGTGATTAGGGGGGGTGGAGATTTCATTGTTGCTTCAATGTCTTGGACTGTATAAAAAGCTGAGAAGAAAAACCATTAAAGTCTGTGTTGTTCCAGCAGTAAGCTTGGCATGTGTGGCTTTCTGGGCGACTCCAGGGATATTCCTTCTCGTGGAATATTGGGGTGATTTTCGTTATGGGAAGAAGGGAACGTTGACGGGGATATCATACCAATACCGTCACAGATTCAGTGTTAGTTTTGAGCCACACATAGCATTTTGCTTTTAGGCCAAAAAGTTCAATTTTGATCTCATCTGACTAGAGCACCTTCTTCCACATGTTTGCTGTGTCCCCCACATGGCTTCTCACAAACTGCAAACAGGACTTCTTATGGCTTTCTTCTTGTCACTCCTCCATAAAGGTCAGATTTGTGGAGAGCACAACTAATAATTGTCCTGTGGACAGATTCTCCCACCTGAGCTGTGGATCTCTTCAGCTCCTCCAGAGTTACCATGGGCCTCTTGGCTGCTTCTCTGATGAATGCTCTCCTTGCCCGTCAGTTTAGGTGGGCGGCCATGTCTTGGTAGGTTTGCAGTTGTGCCATACTCTTTCCATTTTCGGATGATGGATTGAACAGAGCTCCATGAGATGTTCAATGCTTGGGATCTTTTTTTATACCCTAACCCTGCTTTAAACTTCTCCACAACTTTATCCCTGACCTGTCTGGTGTGTTTCTTGGCCTTCATGATGCTATTTGTTCACTAATGTTCTCTACCAAACCTCTGAGGGCTTCACAGAACAGCTGTATTTATACTGTGATTAAATTACACACAGGTGAACTCTATTTACTAATTAGGGGACTTCTGAAGGCAATTGGTTCCACTAGAAGTTAGTTAGGAGTATCAGAGTAAAGGGGGCTAAATACAAATGCACACCACACTTTTCAGATATTTATTTTGTAAAAAAAATTGAAAACGATTTATCATTTTCCTTCCACTTCACAATTATGTGCCACTTTGTGTTGGTCTCTCCCATAAAATTCCAATAAAATACATTTACGTTTTTGGTTGTAACATGACAAAATGTGGAAAATGTCAAGGGGTATGAATACTTTTTCAAGGCACTGTATGTTTACATACACTTTAATTGGAATAGAGTTCTACTCAGTCAATGGAAATCAATGCAGGTTTTCTTACCTGTCACTGTGACGGAGAAGCTGATGTTGTCGTCAGCAGAGTGACAAGTATAATTTCCCGAATCCAATGGTTCTAAAGACGAGATGAGAAGCCGCCTCATTCTGCCATCTGATTGGAGGGAGAAGCGTCCGCCGGTCTCCATCTCCTTACCATCTTTCATCCAGCGCACTTTGGCCCCAGAGCTGGGCACCTGGCAGCTAAGACAGATGGGCTGTCCGACATCCATAGACCTACTGACCGGCTCCCCAGAAGCCGCAGCAATGCTGGACCCACGAGCTGCATCAGACAAGGACAGATTAATGCACAGAAGAGGAAATCCTGGACTATCTTTGGTTAGGTGTGCATGAAGGATGCTACAGAGGTTTTACCTTTCTTCTACACAATTATGCATTATGGAGTTCTTTTTTAATATTGCACCTCATTTCAGTCTATGTTTCTGAGAAGTGCCATTTTAATCTTATTCAGGTACCGTTGTGGTAGATATGGGTAAAATTTCTATTTTTGGGGAGCTGCGGTGGCTCAACGCGATTGGCACTGCGCTGACAAGCCATTCACCTCTGCAGCTAGGGGTTCGGATCCCAGTCTCGGCTACATGTGAATTGAGTTTGGTGGTCTCAGCCCGGCTCCCGGTGGGTGTGCTATGTGAGGTAAGCCTGCGCTTAGTACGCCCACCCCCCTCCCACAAAAACCACCACACCTACACACGCACTCGAAATTGGGTTAACACACATGCACTTTGACCACGCGGTCTCTAAAAGAGAGGCGAAGGACTAACGGGGCTGGTTGAGCGGGCTAATCCTCTCACTCCCTCTGTCCCGTTGGGCTTCAAAGCGGAGCAGGTAGGGCGGGCTGTGTGGGAGGACCCCCTCACGCACCCGCCATTGCCACCCGGGGCATGGAGAAAGGTGGCAGATTGCCTCTGGGGGAGGCCTGCCTACTCCCAACTCCTGCAGTCCGGCTCCTCTCTCGAGTACACGCACAAAAATACACTTTGACAAAAAAAAATAATTCTATTTTTGATTTAGGCTAATTTTTTATTAGAACCACTAAAATGTTTAATCTCTTTTATATTTTCATATTGTTTCTATATTGTTGTTTTTATATTTCTTTTTATATATGCATGTGTGAAAAGTATATGTCACAATAAGTGTCTTATTATCCTTACATGAAGATTTGTCAGATATGATATTAAAGCGGATGTGCCATGGGAAAAAAATATTAAAAGCCAGCAGCTACAAATACTGCAGCTGCTGACTTTTAATATTAGGACACTTACCTGTCCTGGAGTCCAGCGCCGTCCGCAGCAGAGGATGAGCGATCGCTCGTCTCTCTGCTGCTCCCCCCGCCATCCACGCTGAGGGAACCAGGAAGTGAAGCGCTGCGGCTTCACTGCCCGGTTCCCTACGGCGCATGCGCGAGTCGCGCCGCGCCCGCCGATTGGCTCCCGCTGTGTGCTGGGAGCCGAGTGTTCCCAGCACACAACGGGGGGGGGGGGGGTGACGGGATGTGACGGAATGCCCGTTTTTTGCCCGTGAATGCCGGGCCGGAAGTGGGTGCAAATACCTGTCTTTAGACAGGTATCTGCACCCCCCTCCCCCTGAAAGGTGTCAAATGTGACACCGGAGGGGGGGAGGGTTCCGATCAGCGGGACTCCACTTTAGGGTGGAGAACCGCTTTAAGTTTTAAAAGTCAAAAGAACACAGCATTGAAAGTGAAGGATAAAGCTATTTGAAACCAAGAGCAGATGTTCTCCCATCCCCCCATGACTCCTTATTCTCCATGGCCTCCTCCTCCTTCTGTCTGCTTCTTGTATTCATACGGAGAAACCAACATGGCAATGTGAAAGAGACTTTACCTGTTGACTGTTTGGACTAAGCAACCCTTGCAAAGATGACCAAGAAACCCCTGTGTTTTAGTATTGAACAAAGGATTTTACATGTGTTCACAGGAGGGCGTGTAAAGGGGTGGGTGAGGGGAGGGTGAATGGGAGGAGCAGTGGGTGATTGGGAGGATCGATGGGTGTGGCTGTATAATGTGAACCAATCAAATGCATGTCTTGTGATTTCATGTGGCTAAATAAAACTATAGTGAGAGGACTTTTCTCCCTCCACTTCTGGGAAACAGCAAGCAGACTGTGTGTCTAGTCTATTCTTGCGTTTGATTTGAATCAGTAAGCAGTACAGAATTTCCCTGTCTTGAGTCAGGGCCTCATCCTCATCACCGTATATACCCGAGTATAAGCCGAGGTACCTAATTTTGCCACAAAAAACTGGGGAAACGTATTGACTAGAGTATAACCCTCGGGTGAGAATGCAGCAGCTACTGTAAGGGGAAAAGAGGGTCAATAATGCTCATTTGCACGCCTCACTGTGCCCAATGCAACCTCACTGTGCCCAACCTCACTGTGACCATTGCAACTTCACTGTGCCCAACCTCACTGTGCCTAACCTCACTTTGTCAACCTCACTGTGCCCATTGCAACCTCACTGTGCCCATTCCAACCTCACTGTGCCATCCTCACTGTGCCCATCCTCACTGTGCCCATTGCAGCCTCACTGTGCCCGAGTCAGTGTACCTGAAATTGACAGGCTGCGGGCGTCCATTCATTGTTTAAAAGTCGCAGTCTCCTCCTGGTCCCTTCCGTGATAGGCGTCTCCCAGCAGACACAGTTCTGCCTATCACGGACGTTTTCTCATCCTCGGACTCAGTTTCCCAGAAGACACCGTGTTTAGTGTTCCGTATCACGGACGTCCTCTTGTCTGAGGATGAAATGACGTCCGTGATTGGCGGAAACACTGAACACAGTGTCTGCTGGGAAACTGAGTCCGAGGATGAGAGAACGTTCGTGATAGGTGGGACCAGGCAGAGGCCACGACTTTTAAACAATGGATGCCTGCAGACTCTCAATAATTTCAGGTACACTGACTCGAGTATAAGCTGAGAGGGGTATTTTCAGCCTTAAAAAAAGGGCTGAAAAACTCGGCTTATACTCGAGTATATACGGTATATTTCCAATACAAAAACAGCGCTCACACTTATATGTATACAAATTATAACAGAAATGCCCATAAAGATCCCACAAAAAAACCTCATAGAAAACGCAAGAGCATCTGGCAATGGGGATGAAAAGGGGAAGCCAAGTTGGGGGAATAAAGAAGGCCCGTCCCACACCCAAGTTTGTTTTGTAGAATAATTACATTTGTACTTACTGTATCTCTTAAATTGTAGATATCATAAATCAATACACCACTTTCTCCTGATGAAGAGGAATGACATATAATCTTTGAAACGCGTTGAGTTTCACTCTGTACATTGTACAAGAGTGATATAAATCAAGTGGTTTGTTATTATCTCATGTGGATACACATTATTGAATTTGTAAATTTTTGATTTATACTTTGTATGTATTTTTGACTTTTTGTATTAAATATCTATTTTAAAACAATCATTGTCTATATACACAAACCTTTGTATTCATTGCCTTCTAAAGTCCCACCAGAGGGTTCTTGCGCTTGCGTTTTCTATGCAAAACTAGGGATTTGGGCAACGTCTCCAAATTCCCATTGGAGCTGAACTTTTTCATATTCAGTGTTCCATATCTCCCACATGCATAACAAAATTGTAACAATATGCGCTCCACTCCACCATGTGCCAATCTACATATACCGCACTCACCAGATCATACATCTACCGTACTCACCAGATCATACATCTACCGCACTCACCAGATCATACATCTACCGCACTCACCAGATCATACATATACCGCACTCACCAGATCATACATATACCGCACTCACCAGATCATACATATACCGCACTCACCAGATCATACATCTACCGCACTCACCAGATCATACATATACCGCACTCACCAGATCATACATATAAGTGCGAGCGCTGTTTATTTTTTCATTTTTTTCTATTTAAACACTAGTTGTGTGTAGCAGCAACTACACAATTGTTTTTGAGGAGTCATTCACTGGTATATTGTAAGAACGGGTGTTATTTATTTTTAATTTCCCATTGCCTTGTCCATGCACTGTCCCTTTAACACGGATAATTCCAGAATACATAAATACACAAAGTATTTTCAGGCCTATATTTAAATGACAAGGACTGCGGGGGGAGAAGCATATATCTGAAAATAGATTGCCATTGCCAGATATTATGACCACTCTCTGGGCATGAGCCAACAGAAAAATTAACCCTTTACTGTCTTGCCAATGGCGGTCACCAAAGGGCCACTATGCATGAACAATCTTTGGGCATCTAAGTTTGCTTACTGCCAAAGTATTGTACAGTATATAGACATATTCACTCTATATAGATTGATACCTGTAGATAAAGAGAAGCTTTTTGATCCACCATGCCCAACCTGTGGCGTTTCCAGTGTGGCCCTTGGACCCCAGCAATCTCAGGTGACATATGTCCCCAGCCTCTGAGAGTGTACTCTAGTCATTGCCTTGTACCATAGAGCAGTGTTTCTCAACTCTAGTCCTCAAGGCGCCCCAACAGGTCATGTTTTCAGGTTTTCCATTATTTTGCACAGGCGATTTGATCAGTTTAACTGCCTTAGTAATTAGCACAGCCGTTTCATCTTAGGGAAATCCTGAAAACATCACGTGTTGGGGCGCCTTGAGGACTGGAGTTGAGAAACACTGCCATAGAGTACGGTTGTCCTTTCTCCCCACTACTCCTTTGGCCTGCACTGACCTTTACCGGGCCCATACACAGTGGCGTATCTGGGGTATGGCACATATGGCAAGTGCCATGGGCGCTGTAGAAAGGGGCGCTCGTCAGTGGCTGGGCAGCAAGCAGTGTAGCCAACCACAGCCGCCCGTATTTTTTGGCAATTTCTGGCAATTTCCCCAGCCCGAGGGTGGACTTGACAGAGGCTGGGCTGGCGGCGCGCTACTACTGGTGACAAGGCTAATGGAGTGATGTCATGGCGCATCCCGCCAGGCACGCCAGAATTTAAAAACATTCACCAGGATTAGGAGGCGAGCGGAGCTGTACAGGAGAATGGAGGCGCCCTCATAGTGGTCTAAGTGTCCTGGCGATCCAGAGAGTCAGGGACAGAGTGACAGCGTGAGCGTGGCAGCCCAGCCCAGGGCAGGCAGGCACATCTTAAGGTAATAAATAGAGGAGGTGATGGAGGCAGGAGGGATGGTGTGATGGAGTCAGGATGGATGGTGTGATGGATCATGGAGGCAGGACTCTAGAGGGATAGATCAGGTGGGCAGGACTCAGGAGGGATAGATCAGGGGGGCAGGACTCAGGAGGGATGGATCATGGAGGCAGGACTCAGGAGGGGAGGGATCATGGAGGCAGGACTCAGGAGGGGAGGGATCGTGGAGGCAGGATTCAGGAGGGGAGGGATCATGGAGGCAGGACTCAGGAGGGATGGATCATGGAGGCAGGACTCAAGAGGGGAGGGATCATGGAGGCAGGACTCAGGAGGGGAGGGATCATGGAGGCAGGACTCAGGAAGGGAGGGAACATGGAGGCAGGATTCAGGAGGGGAGGGATCATGGAGGCAGGACTCAGGAGGGAAGGGATCATGGAGGCAGGACTCAGGAGGGGAGGGATCATGGAGGCAGGACTCAGGAGGGAGGGATCATGGAGGATCAAAGAAAGGCAAGGCACGAAGTGATGGTCTCTTTCCTTTGGGGGGTGAATTGGAGGAGGATATACTACACTATTGTATATAATAATTTAACTGAAAGATTAAAGAGCTTGACTTGTAGTTTTGTAAGCTGTTTTTTTTTTAAGGTTATCTCAAAGATGGGTTTCAAGTTAGCAATCACAATTAAGTGTACCTTGCCGAAGTACAACTGATCATTGTCCAGACCACCTCTTTCATGCAGGTTAGGGCATGGTACATTGAATCGTACATGAGCATAGGACAAAGCAATACGCTACTGAAACACACCAGACTTTGTGGGTCAAATGTGCTTGGGCATGGTACATACACCCCAGTGCGGGTATACAAGAAAAACAAAAATGGAAGACGCGAACACTTAGTGTACATTACCAGAGATCATTTAATAAGAAGACATTCTTGTGTAAAAGTGGGTCCTCACAAAATGCAACTGACAAAAAGCCATAAACACAGTGCATGGACATGCACAGAACAGGGGGTACAGTAACGCGTTTCGGGGGCACACACCCCTCCTCAGAGGCAGGCAGCCTAGCTCTGAGGAAAAAAAAATCGTATTAATAAATTATCTCTGGTAATGCACTAGGTGTGCGTGCCATCCATTTATGTTTTTCTTGTAGTTGATTTCTGATTACCCCATCTGAGGAAGGCAGGATCCACCAAGCTTTGGGATACCATATATACCTTTCACACCACCATTTTATCTGATATCCGTTACGCAGTGGCGGGACAAGGTCATCCAGCGCCCAGGGCAAAGTTGCCAAACTGTGCCCCCTTTCCCTTAGGGTTAGGGTCAGGGTGGCCCCCATCCCTGCATTAAACCCTTGCGCCAGGGGCAGCCGCTCCTCCTGCCCAACCCTTGTACCGGCCCTGCCGTTACGCCACACCTTGGAAGACCTATTAGTGCTGGAAGTGACTGTGTTTTTTGCATTTCTATTACGAGTATACCCTGACTTTCTCCTACGGTATGGCTCCAATCTCCAACAACTCTAGTAGCCCAGTCTATGACCATGTTCTCCAGGAGGTATTCAGTCTATGACAGTTTACTGTAGCATTACATATATCAAATATCATACACGGCCCTTTGGTGAAATGAGGGGCCACATTTAAGACCCGCTCTCCATTTTATACATCAGCCTGTTATTACTTAAGGCTTCTTCTCGTAAAGTAAGAAGAGCAGAGCTGAGATAAAGATCAGGCATAATATGATGCAAAGCTGGAGGTAAGAGGAGACCGACACATTTGCTTACCGCATTAGTAAGTTGCTTCTGAGTTGTATATTGTGCCAACTCCTTACAGAATGTCCCTGACGCAGCAATTTACAGGCAGATCATTCTTTGAAGTGGTGTTCTTATGCAACCTTTAGGGGGAACTCTAGGGAAATGACAAAACTACCCTTGCCATGGGATTCCCCCTGCACTGCAAGGCGCAATATTCCCATGTACACGTTCCTGAAAGTGGCTGTAAATGTAAGTGGCTGCTGCAGCGACCACCTGATGAAGGGGGGAGTTTGAGCCCCTGAAACGCATTGGCTTTCTGTTTACATATCTTGATGAATATAAGGCCTCGTACACATGAGGGGACATGTCCGATGAAAACGGTCCGCTGGAAACCTGTCCGCTCGGACGGGAGTCAGGTCCACTCGTCCATACAGACGACCGAACATGTCCGCGGGAACTGGTCCGCGGACCAGTTTCAGCAGACATGTTCGGTCGTGTGTACGAGGCCTAATTGTTACTAGACTTGTTCAAAACTCTATGGTGCCTTCATTCTTCTAATACTCTACAGGCTACTCCGGGATTCTTTGTGATACCCCAGACAGGGCCGTCTTTACCACAGGGCAAATGGGGAAGCTGCCCAGGGCCCTGTCACTGTTGGGGGCCCAAAGCAACCCCCTTTGAAAAAAACATTTTTTTTTTATTTTTTTTTATTTTTTTAGGGGTCCGGAGGCCCCCAGGGCCCCAGATGGCAACTCCCCTTTTTTTATTTATTTTTAAATAAAAAAAAATTTTTTTTTAATATATTTTTATTTTTTTATTAAAGGTCCCCAGGGCCCCGGATGGCAACCCCCCTTGTTTTTATAATTATTTTTTTCATATTATTTTCTTTTTTTTTTTTCTTTTTCTTTCTTTTTTTTATATATATATATATATTTTTTTTTTTTATTAAAGGGCTCAGAGGTCCCCAGGGCCCCATGTGGCAAACACCCTTTTTTATTTTTTTATAAATGTTTATTTTATTTTTTTTGTTTATATATTTTTTTTATTTTTTTTTATTAAAGGGCCCAGAGGTCCCCATGGCCCTGGATGGCAACCCCCCCTTTTTTTATAAATGTTTATTTTTTTATATATATTTTTTTATTTTTTATTAAAGGGCCCAGAGGTCCCGGATGGCAACCCCCTTTTTTTGTAATTTATTTTTATTAAAAACAAATTATTAAAGGGCCCAGAGGTCCCCAGGGCCCCAGATGGCAACCCCCTTTTTAAAAAAAATATATATATATTTTATATATATTTTTTATTTCTTTTTTTCTTTTTATTAAAGGGCCCAGAGGTCCCCAGGGCCCTGGATGGCCACATCCCTTTTTTTATATATATTTTTCTTTATTTCTTTCTTTATTTCTTTTTTTGTAAAGGCCCCCCCACTTCTAAATTCGCGGCAGCCCCCCCCCTGCTTCTCAATTTCAGGCCCCCCCCCCCGGTTCTCTGCTCCAGGGGGCCCATGCCTGAAGCTGTGTAAGTGGCCCCATAATTCCTGATGGTGGCCCTGCCGCCCGTTAAGCCCCTGTGCTGCCCACAAATCAGGCTGAAAATCATCAGCGGCACACAGCCAGTGACAGTACTGCTTCCCTTCCCAGTGTTTTAAAATGTACAGCACCCCTGGCTTCCCTTTAGACGTGCACTTCTCCCTTCCTGCCACTGGGTGCTGCTTGTACATATAAGTGAATTAGAATGTGATTTTATAACATCCCCAGTTTGCTCTTCCCGAGGCTGACTTCTTCATGTCCTGCTCCTCAAGGTATGTCACTGTTTGCTAATCTATGTTGTAAATAGAAGTTTTCTGTAGAGTGTGCCCAAAGTCTTTATAATATTTGATGATTCACTGCAGGTCTGGTCAGTGTTTTAAAAAGTTCCTCTATTTTACACATGGCATGGCATGGGGTCACAGCACCGTCTGTCCATTCTGCTTTAGCACCATGGGACCCCATGCCATGCCATGTGTAAAATAGAGGAACTCTTTAAATCACAGACCAGACCTGCAGTCCAGGCTGAGTAAGGCCTCAGAGCACATGGCATTACTGTCTGTATTTAACTGCTTGATGGGCTTATTTTGGGCCTGGCTGGTTCACATGTATGTGTTTTGGAGGCCCACATTTGCGCAGGCACAGCAGCCCATTCATTTGAATGGGCCGCCATGCCTGCGTTTCCTGCAAAGAAAAGCGCATGCCTCATGTAATAGCCTGCGCACACTGCACCCCTATGCCCATCAAGCACTGAAATACAGCACTGTCTGTCCATTCTGCTGTCTGCTGTGACTTATCTGCAGTTCCCGCACTGTCAAACTTGCTGCATTTTTAGACGTTTAGGTCACGCTTTTAAAAACACAGTGCGTTTGTGTGTGCAAGAACTGCAGGTAAGTAGCATGGTGCAAAAGCAGAATGGATTTCAAGGCTGTATTTTTAAAATGCTGAATGCACCTTTTTTTCTGCAGGAAATTAAGGCATGGCAGCCCATTCAAATCAATAGGCTGCTGTACCTGCACAAATGAGGACCGCCAAAACACATACATATGAACCAGCCAGGCCCAAAATAAGCTGGAGGGGGGCCCAAAAAAAATGTTTGCCCAGGGCCCAAACCATATTAAAGACGGCCCTGACCCCAGATGACAGAAAACTGCCTATAAAAAGCCAGATTTAGACTCCTGTTTGCCGTCCACTCTGGGGTCCATAGCTCCATCAACACATATTTCCTCACAAGATTCTCAGACAGAGACTAGAAGACTTATATTGGCCATGATCCAATGACAGCCCAGTCCTTGGAATCAGTTGTGTCTTTCAGGGTAAAGATTTGAGCTGTTTTACTCTCTTTTAATTTAAGCCCATGGTTTAAATTTATACAAGCTTTTTTTTTTGTACTATTTTCCCGCTTTTAGCTACCCCTCTTTCTTACCTTTAACTCGAAGCTGACATGTGGATTCAGAAAGCCCAGCATGGAACTGGATGATGCCACTATCCTTCTGCGTTACCCCCACCAGAACCATGACATGTGTCCTTCCAAAACTCTGTACCACTGTCCGGTGATCCTCAAACATGATATGACCATTGTGGGTCCAACCGACCTGCTCCACTTCACTTTCCGTCTCTGCGCAAAATGCTGCGTTTCCACCCTCCGTAACCTCCAAGCGACGGGGCAGCCTTTTCGCTATTGGTCCTGGGAGATAGAGACAACATGGTGGTTACAAAGAACATCACAAGCAGACATGGATCTATAAATGTAAGAATTTCATTGTTCTGGCAAATAAGAAAGAATGGCAGTGGTGACCATCTGATACAGCACTTTTAACACACCTAATCCCGCGTACACATGATAATTTTTCAGCATGTTCAAAAAACGAAGTTTTTTCAACTTCATCATTAAAAACGACGTTGCCCACACACCATCGTTTTTAAAAAATGATGAAAAAAGTACGGTGACGTACAACACGTACGACGGCACTATAAAGGGAAAGTTCTATTCGCCTTTGGGCTGCTTTAGCTGATTCCGTGTTAGTAAAAGACGATTCGCGCTTTTCTGTCTGTTACAGCGCGATGAATGTGCTTACTCCATTATGAACGGTAGTTTTACCAGAACGAGCGCTCCCGTCTCATAACTTGCTTCTGAGCATGCGCGGGTTTAAAACGTCGTTTTAGCCCACACACGACCATTTTTTACAACACGGAAAACAACATTTTTTAAAACGACGTTAAAAAATGCAGCATGTTCGGAATTTTTTTTTGCTGTTTTTCAGAAGCCGAAAAACGATGTGAAGCCCACACACCATCATTTTAAATGACGTTTTTAAAAACGTCGCTGTGTGTACGCGGCATGAGATTTACAAAAAGAGGGGAAAAAAAACAGCTGAAATTTTCTATTTTTAGAAATTCACAATTCAATTAACAAAACCAAATGTGTTATCCAACCCTACCTTAAAATGTACAACTGGGCTAATAATGGGTAGCCGCATCCAACCTAATTGTGTTCCAACAAAGTGAAGTAAATAAAAAGTGCAAATTTTGCTGCACTATACCCTCTGCACTATTATGACTATTACATGACCGTGACGATACGCGTGGAGTGGAGCCAGGTGACGCTGAAACCGGAAGTGACGCAGGAGCCTTCGAGCTCTGCTGTCAGTTTAGGAGTTTAACCACTTCCATACCGGGCACTTATACACCTTCCCGCCCAGACCAATTTTTAGCTTTCAGCGCTGTTGCACTTTGAATGACAATTGCGCGGTCATGCTACACTGTACCCAAACACATTTTTTATCATTTTGTACCCACAAATAGAGCTTTCCTTTGGTGGTATTTGATCACCTCTGGGATATTTTTTTTCTGCAAAAAAACTAAAAAATTCACCAAAATGTTTTGAAAAAAAAAGTTTTTTTGTTTCTGTTATAAAACATTGTAAATAAGTACGTTTTCTCCTTCACTGATGGGCACTGATGGTACTGCACTGATGGGCACCGATGTGGTGGCATTGATGGGCACTAATATGCGGCACTGATGGGCGGCATGGATGGGCACTGATAGGCGGCACGGATAGGCGGCATGGATGGGCTTGGATAGGCAGCACGGATGGGCCTGGATAGGTGGCACAGATGGGCACAAATAGGCGGCACGGCTGGGCACGGATAGGCGGCACGGATGGGCACAGATAGGCGGCACGAATGGGCACTGATAGGCGGCATGGATGGGCACTGATAGGTGGCACGGATGGGCATAGATGGGCACTATCGTATGTGTTGTACTAATGGATGCCAATCAGTGCCAAACAATGCCTGCCAATCAGTGATGCCCATTGTGGGCACTGATTGGCATCCATTGCGGGAACTGATTGGCATCCATTTTTTGTGTCCTTCTCATCCCTGGTGGTCTAGGGTGGCATACCTTTTTTTTAATCCCTGGTGGTCCAGTGGGCATCCTAGGGGGGCTGTGCTGATAATCGATCAGCACAACCCCCCCCCCCCCTGTCACAGGAGCAGCCGATTGGCTCTCCTCTACTCGCGTCTGACAGACGCGAGTGAGGAAAAGCCGATTACCGGCTTTTCCTGTTTACATCGTGATCAGCCGTGATTGGACACGGCTGATCACGTGGTAAAGAGTCTCCGTGAGAGACTCTTTACCTTGATCAGTGTTGCGGGGTGTCAGACTGACACCCTGCAACAACGATCGCCGTGATGCGCGCCCCCGGGGCGCGCAGCGGCTCAAAATCCTGAGGACGTCATATGACGTCCAGTCAGGATTCTACAACCACTTTGCCGACGTCAATATGTCATTGCTGGGTGGCAAGTGGTTAAACCACTTCTGGACCACCCCACGCAGATATACTGCGGCAGGACCAGTACGTAATTATGTGCACAGGGTCTAGGGGGTGATTGTGATCGACCCGACGACTGTTCTCAGGAGAGCCAGAATGGTGGTCTGACTATGTAAACAAGGCAGACCACTGTTCTGTCAGAGGGGAAATGGAGATCTTTTGTTCCTGCTAAGCAGAAACAGGGATCTCTGGTCTCCCCTAGTCAAAAGCACATCCCCCACAGTTATGCTGCGTACAGACGATCGGACATTCCGACAACAAAACCGTGGATGTTGGCTCAAACTTGTCTTGCATACACACGGTCACACAAATTTTGTCGGAAATTTCAAACGTCAAGAACGCGGTGACGTACAACACGCACAACGGCACTAGAAAAGGGAAGTTCAATACCAGTCGTGGCCGCTCTGTGCCAGATCACGTACCTGTTACGCAATCTAACACTCTCGGGACTGGGGTGCGTTTGCACGCTGCCGGCGACCTGCTCCTTCACGAGCTGTCACCTCCTGTCTTTTTTCCTGTTTTCGGTCATTTTAGAGCTGGTTCCAGAAGGTTAAACAGCTTCTCAGCCTCCATCTTAAATACACGGCCACCAGCATGGGATTTTCTCCATGTCAGAGCACACAGGTTCGAGAACTTCTGCGAGATCACCGTTATCGGCGGCGGGAGAGGGCCCCCCTCCCGCCGCTCTCCCGTTCCCTCCGCTGCTCTCCCGTGCCCTCCGCCGCTTAACCTAGCTGTCCGTAGCGGCAGAGGTGAATGGTCCTATCCGTGGCTGGGTATGGATACGAGTGAGGGCAAGATGGCCCCCACCCATCTCCATACCATAGCAGGGCAGAAGCGACGTCAAAACGTCACTTCCGCCCGTACATCTTAAAGGGCCATTTTATTTTTTTATTGCATTTTAGTCTAAATCTGAGATATGAGGTCTTTTTGACACCAGATCTCATATTTAAGAGGACCTGTCATGCCCTTTTCTATTACAAAGGATGTTTACATTCCTTGTAATAGGAATAAAAGTGACCCAATTTTTTTTTTTTAAACAGTGTAAAAATAAATAAAATCAAGTAAAATAAATACGATTTTTTTTTTAAAGCGCCCCGACCCGATGAGCTCGCGTGCAGAAGTGAACGTACACGTGAGTAGCGCCCGCATATGAAAACGGTGTTGAGATCACACATGTGAGGTATCGCCGCGGTCATTAGAGCGAGAGCAATAATTCTAGCCCTAGACCGCCTCTCTAACTCAAAACATGCAACCTGTAGAATTTTTTTAACGACGCCTATGGAGATTTTAAGGGGTAAAAGTTTGACGCCGTTCCACGAGCAGGCGTAATTTTGGAAGCGTGACATGTTGGGTATCAATTTACTCGGCGTGAAATTATCTTTCACAATATAAAAAAAATTGAGCTAACTTTACTGTCTTATTTTTTCCAAAAAAAAGTGCATTTGTAAGACTGCTGCGCAAATATGATGTAACAAAAAGTATTGCAATGGCCGCCATTTTATTCTCTAGGGTGTTTTCTAGCAAAAAAAAAAATGTTTTAATGTGTAAACACAGAGTCTGAAAAGCAGGCTTGGTCCTTAAGTGGTTAAGCGCAGCACTATTGTTTATTTTATGTTTTTCTGCACTATGGGCCAGATTCAGGTACATCAGCGCATCTTTGAGCCGGCGTAGCGCATCTCATATGCGCTACGCCGACCTAACATTGAGAGGCAAGCTGAGAATTCACAAAGCACTTGCTCCCATATTTACGCCAGCGTAGCGTAAATAGGCCGGCGCAAGCCAGCCTAATTCAAAGTAGGCAGGTAGTGGGCGTGTTGTATTAAAATGAGTTGTGACCCCCATGTAAATGAATGGCCGTAAGAACGGCGCATGCGCTCGCATGCTCAGAATCACGTCGCATATACTCCCTAAGATACGACGGCTCAATGCATACGACGTGAACGTAACTTACGCCCAGCCCCATTCACGTACGACTTACGTAAACGACGTAAAATATGACGGCTGTTCCGACGTTTCCGACGTCCATACCTTAACATGACTTACCCCTGCTTTATGAGAGGTAAACATACGGACGTACGCCTTACGTAAACGGCGTAGATTACTGCGACGGGCGTAAGTACGTTCGCGAATCGGCGTATCTTGCTCATTTACATATTCGACACGTAAATCAATGGAAGCGCCCCTAGCGGCCAGCGTAAATATGCACCCAAGATACGACGGCGTAGGAGACTTACGTTGGTCGTAGGAAGTCAAAATTCAGGCGTATCTTGTACTGTGAATCAGGCGCATAGATACGACGACGCATCCGTGGACTTACGCTGGCGTATCATTAGATACGTCGGCGTAAGTCTTTGTGAATCCGGGCCTATATGTCTAGTGAAGTGCCAGCAGTTACCTTTAGTCTCTGAATGCAGTTTTTATACTTCCGACTGGTGAAGAAGTGTTGCCAGTGACAGAATTGGCCATCTAACATGTTCCTTATGCAGGAATGCCAGCTTCTCTTACTCTTGTCTCTTACCACACCAATGAAAGAATTTTCATGATGCCTCATTTAGTCTAAAGACACTTTATTTCTTGCTGGTTGGTATACTGTATGTAATAGTTAATAGAAAAAAAGCTTATCTTGGAAAGAATTCAAGTGGAACATGAGCCAAAATGTTTTCTGAATAGAGTGGGGAAAGGTTAGAACCTCTGCCAGGTTTTAATTGCTCTCTGTTTCCCCGCTGATTTTTCCTCACTTCCCCGGCATTTTATCAGGAGAGATTTTAAACCTTCCCCACGCCATCCAAAGTATTTGGCTTCAATTCTACTTTAAAGTGTTTGTATTTATCCACAGGGATAGGGATATTGTTGAGTGATTTTTATTGGTAAGCTCTGAGTCCTTATCTAAAAGCAACCATGATAAAATGAATTGTACGTACCGCCGTGGGCATCTGTTTGTTAACATGTATGCAGAGCTTCAGGGGCCCCCTAGAAAATTTTTGACGAAGCCCCTAGGTGACCTCTCTACTGTAGGGTAACCAGACATCCCTGGTTTCCGGGACAGTCCCCGGATTGAGGACACTGTCCCTGAACCAAGTCTGTCCCCAGTTTTGTCCCCGGATTGGATTTGAACAGGCCCCATGCACAGTTAGGCCCCATGCACACGAGAAGCAAATGCAAACTCATCTAAACACAAGTTTTCAAACGCAAAAAATGGCGTTTAAAACGCCCGTTTTTGCCGCGAATTTCGCGGCGTTTTACTGCGTTTTACCGCGTTTGCGTTTATAAGCATTTGGTTAAGAAACATCATAAGACCCTCCCTAAGCTCAAAAAACAGTATTATTTAACCATTTCAGCCATTTTGTGAGACCAGAGCAGCTGAGAGAGCAGCAGTGCACGTGTATTTAGCGTGTCACTTGCCACGTCACCTGCCACAAGTTGTGGATTGTCCACTGGCCATGTAACCTGGCCACGTCACCTGCCACAAGTTGTGGATTGTCCACTTGCCACGTCACCTGGCCATATCACCTGCCACGTCACCTGCCACAAGTTGTGGATTGTCCACTGGCCACGTCACCTGCCACGTCAACTGGCCACGTCACCTGCCACAAGTTGTGGATTGTCCACTTGCCATGTCACCTGGCCACGTCACCTGCCACAAGTTGTGGATTGTCCACTGGCCACGTCACCTGGCCACGTCACCTGCCATGTCACCTTGCCACGTTACCTGCCACAAGTTGTGGATTGTCCACTTGCCATGTCACCTGGCCACGTCACCTGGCCACATCACCTGCCACGTCACCTGGCCACGTCACCTGCCACAAGTTGTGGATTGTCCACTGGCCACGTCACCTGCCACGTCAACTGGCCACGTCACCTGCCACAAGTTGTGGATTGTCCACTGGCCACGTGACCTGGCCATGTCACCTGCCACATCACCTGGCCACGTCACCTACCACAAGTTGTGGATTGTCCACTTGCCACGTCACCTGCCTCAAGTTGTGTATTGTCCACTTGCCACGTCATCTGCCATGTCACCTGGCCACGTCACCTGCCACAAGTTGTGGATTGTCCACTGGCCACGTCACCTGGCCACGTCACCTGCCACAAGTTGTGGATTGTCCACTTGCCATGTCACCTGGCCACGTCACCTGCCACGTGACCTGGCCACGTCACCTGCCACATCACCTGGCCACGTCACCTGCCACAAGTTGTGGATTGTCCACTGGCCACGTCACCTGCCACGTCAACTGGCCACGTCACCTGCCACAAGTTGTGGATTGTCCACTTGCTACATCACCTGCCACAAGTGGATTATCCACTTGCCAAATCACCTGGCCATGTCACCTGCCACAAGTTGTGGATTGTCCACTGGCCACATCACCTGCCATGTCACCTGGCCACGTCACCTGCCACAAGTTGTGGATTGTCCACTTGCCACATCACCTGGCCACGTCACCTGTCCACGACACCTGCCACAAGTTGTGGATTGTCCACTTGCCATGTCACCTGGCCACGTCACCTGCCACGTGACCTGGCCACGTCACCTGCCACATCATCTGGCCACGTCACCTGCCACAAGTTGTGGATTGTCCACTGGCCACGTCACCTGCCACGTCAACTGGCCACATCACCTGCCACAAGTTGTGGATTGTCCACTTGCCACATCACCTGACCACGACACCTGCCACAAGTTGTGGATTGTCCACTTGTCACGTCACCTGCCACAAGTGGATTATCCATTTGCCAAATCACCTGGCCACATCACCTGCCACAAGTTGTGGATTGTCCACTGGCCACATCACCTGCCATGTCACCTGGCCACGTCACCTGCCACAAGTTGTGGATTGTCCACTTGCCACATCACCTGGCCACGTCACCTGGCCACATCACCTGCCACATCACCGGCCACAAGTTGTGGATTGTCCACTGGCCACGTCACCTGCCACGTCAACTGGCCACGTCACCTGCCACGTCAGCTGGCCACGTCACCTGCCACAAGTTGTGAATTGTCCACTTGCCACGTCACCAGGCCATGTCACCTGGCCACATCACCTGCCACGTCACCTGGCCATGTCACCTGCCACAAGTTGTGGATTGTCCACTTGCCACATGACCTGGCCACGTCACCTGCCATGTCACCTGGCCATGTAACCTGCCACAAGTTGTGGATTCTCCACTGGCCACGTCACCTGGCCACGTCACCTGCCACATCACCTGGCCACATCACCTACCACAAGTTGTGGATTGTACACTTTTCACGTCACCTGGCCATGTTACCTGCCACAAGTTGTGGATTGTCCACTGGCCACGTGACCTGGCCACGTCACCTGCCACATTACCTGGCCACGTCACCTACCAAAAGTTGTGGATTGTCCACTTGCCACGTCACCTGGCCATGTCACCTGCCACAAGTTGCGGATTGTCCACTGGCCACGTCACCTGGCCACAAGTTGTGGATTGTCCACAATGCAATGCAAGCAATTACATTTTTTATGTTTTTTATGGTTTTTCATCATTTGCCATCATTTTTGAGATTTCTAATGTAAAAAAATAGGTCACCTTTAAAAACGTCTATAAACGAAATCGCGGCAAAACGCCGGTACCGCGTTTTGCCGCGATTAGCGGCGTTTTTCCCGCGATTTGCGTCTGAAACGCGAAAACTGAACACTTCTGAACCCAAAATTTTGCGTCTGAAAAAACTGACATAAACCCAACTGCTTTTAAACGCCAAAAAACGTGATTGTGTGCATGGACACATAGGATAACATTAAATGTGTTCAGGGGCAGTTGAAAAAAATGCCCAAATGCCTCTGAACTCGAGTTTAGCAGCGTCTCGTGTGCACGGGGCCTTAGTGCATAATAAAAATAAAAAATATCTCAATTACACACCCCCGCTCTGCGGCTCCTACTAGCATAGGGGGTGTATTTTTTTCCATTATCTGTGCCCCTTTCTGATGATCATGTGCTGGTCGGAGCGGAGGGAATTTTTCTTCAGTTTCGGGTGCATGCCCATCCAGCTCCACTCGGATGTTCTTCTGCCTTGGCTCAAGTCCTGGCCAGCCTCCTGCCTACTTGTCTCCTTGCCTTCCCTGGCGGAGTGGTTCTCCTCCACTCCCCACCCAGTCGTAGGAGAGTAATACTTGACAGGCTGTAAGGTCGGGCTGCGGCGTCGACGGGCAGAGAGTCGCTGATTGCCGCCATTACTAGTAAAAGAAAAAATTTATATACCTAGATTTCATTTTAAGAATCTGGTCACCTTACTCTACTGTCATTGATTTTGTACCATGTATGTCTAAATCAAGGACGGCTGACAGGAGAGCTATCAGCATAGTCATTTCACTACTAGAGACCAGAGCTTCTCATGTCCACCACCAGCAAGAAAATGCTGGAAGTGGTCAGCAAAAGAAAAAAAACAATTGTATTAGCAATGCCATTACACAGGCACTGAGATCTTCACATTTGCCTATTTTAGGATTAAGATCCCTTTTTATGAGATTTCACCACAGTCTACAGTAATTCCAGCAATCATAGCCCAAAGGGGTTCCTTTGGCCCCCGAAACACATTGGCTACTGCATTTCTATTGGTTGTCACTATACTGCCAAGGATAAAGACATTGGACTTTTGAGCTGATCGTTTGGTGGCCTATTCCTTCTGTTCACCAAAAACTTCTCAAGTTGGGAGGTTCCTACCCAGTGAGATCATCCACCATTTAGTGTTGTCTGAGTGGCCGAGGTTAAAGCAGAACTTCACCCAAAAGGTGAAGTTCCACTTATTTGCATCCCCCCCCCCCCCACTACCACATTTTGCACTTTTTTGGGGGGAGCGGTTACTTGGTTTTGACAGGTACCAGCTCCCACTCTCGGGTAGATAGCTACAGCGTTCTGTGCCAGAGACTGGAGCTCCTCTTTAAGTTGGCAAGAGCTACCAACTTAAAGGGGTTGCAAAGGTTCGTTTTTTATTTTCTAAATAGGTTTAGAAGGGAAATGGAAGGAAAGGGTAAGTGAACCAACAATGCACTAGCTTAAAGGAACCTATTTAGAAAATAAAAACAAACCTTTACAACCCCTTTAAGGACATTTTTGGGGGGTCCAGAACCTTTTTTTACCAGTTTTTATCTGAGGAAACACTCCGGGATTCTTTATAGCCTGAAGAAGACTGAATTAGGCACACTGGATTAATTTCAGTTCTGGCAGAGAAAATCAAATAATTTGATAGACTTACAATAATATGGATATACTGTGGTTATCCGTGGCCAAAAACAGAGATCCTTATGTGCTGAATCCAGGAGCCCTATTGCCGTGGCCAATGGTAGGCTTAGCAGGACCAGCAATGCTGTAACATGTTAACAAAGGGTCTTGTTTCTTCTTGCTGGATGTTATTAGTTGTCCATCTTGATCATTGTAAGTTCATCTAATTATTTGATCTTAAAGCGGGGGTTCACCCAAAAAAAAATTGTAATTTTACACACATTAGAGCCAGCATTTACATTCAGCGTTTTTTTTTTCTCTGTACATACCTTTATATTCTGTTTTTCTCCAGGGCTTCCAGGTTCCGATGACTGCAGGACTGGGCGTTCCTATGCTTTTGTTGGATGATTGACGGCTTGTGAAACAGGTGACCTGTCGCACAACGCGCGTCACCAGATGTCGGGAAATACCCGAGCTGCGAGTCAGCACTATACGGCGCCTGCGCAGTGAGCTCTACACGGCGGGCGCAGGCGCCGTATAGTGCCGACTCACAGCTCAGCTATTTCCGTAAATCTGATGATGTGCGTTGTGCGACAGGTCACCTGTTTCACAAGCCGTCAATCATCCAACGGAAGGATAGGAACGCCCAGTCCCGCAGTCATCGGAACCCTGAGGCTGGGATAGGAACGCCCAGTCCCAGAGTCATCAGAACGCGGAAGCCCTGGACAAAATCAGGATATAAAGGTAAGTACAGAGAAAAAAAAACATGCCGAAATGAAATGTCCTTACTATGCTGGCTGTATTGTAAAAAAAAACGTTTTTAGGGTGAACCTCCACTTTAAGTTGACCAATTTTGTTGCACTAGGTCAATGGTCTCCAAACTGCACCCTGGGGACTAGATGAGGTCCTTTCCCTTTTTTGTCAGCCTTTGGGGCTCCTGTTCCTCCCACTGACACCAATGATAGGGCACCATTCCCCACACTGACACCAATGACAGGGCACCATTGCTCCCACTGACACCAGTAATTGGGCACCATTCCTCCCGATGACAACAATGATGGGGCACTATTTCTCCCATTGAGAGCAGCAATGGGTACGCTATTCCTGCCACTGATATTAATGATGGGACACGGTTTACCCCCACTGAAACCGGGGAGTTTTCAACTCCCAAAGGCCCTGGTCTTGCCCCCTGAATGCCTGAAGGACGGTAAATTGTCCCTTTGTTTAGAAAGTCTGCAAACCCCTGCAGTAGGTCAATGTGGTCTTGTTGATTTTGTCTTGAGTTGAGTTAAGCCCCTGTTGAAAGTGACGGCACGACTAAAATAGTTCAGCTTCTTGTCTGTTCTTCAGGTGGGTCCGCTCTGTCTTCTCTTGGCTCGGCCTCACACAAGCACTGGGAAAGTGGCCGGGCAGTGGATAGGGTGACACTTTGACTGTTTTCATCTTCTTTTAGCATGTTTCCAGCACTTAGCATTAACATTAAGCCATTGGATCCTCGCTTAAAAAGGCAGCTGACAACACATCTAAAAATAGGCATGTTTTTAGGCATTTTATAGAAGCCATAATGACAGCTGTGTGTGTAAAGGACAAAGAGCAAAAGGCTCTTACAAATTAAGTTGGTGTAACAGATGTTGGTGGCTGATAGCTGTTGATAGTATATTCATTAAAATCATTAACAACTCAATTGCTTAAAATAGAACAGCTGAATACACATTTGAATTACAAACAAACCCGCCAAACAGGTGACATCATGTAATCAACTAAGAGTGCAGAGAGAGAGAGTATGCTGAGGGGTGCAGAGATAGCATGCTGAGTGGTGCAGAGAGAGAACACTGAGTGGTGCAGAGAGAGCACGCTGAGGGCCGCAGAGAAAGAGCCTGCTGAGGGTACAGAGAGAGAACACTGAGTGGTGCAGAGAGAGCACGCTGAGGGGTGCAGAGAGAGCACGCTGAGGGCTGCAGAGAGAGTCTGCTGAGGGTACAGAGAGAGAACACTGAGTGGTGCAGAGAGAGCACGCTGAGGGGTGCAGAGAAAGAGAGCATGCTGAGGGATGCAGAGAAGGAGAGCACATTGGGGTGTGCAAAGGGGGAGAGAGCACGTTGAGGGGTGCAGAGGGAAAGAGCATGCTGAGGGATGCAGAGGGAGAGACCACGCTAAAGGGACGCAGAGGGAGAGAGCACACTAAAGGGATGCAGATGGAGAGTTATCACGCAGAGGGGTGCAGAGAGAGAGAGGACACTGAGGGGTTCAGAGGGAGAGAGAATGCTGAGGGATGCAGAGGGAGAGAGCACACTGAGGGATGCAGAGGGAGAGAGCACACTGAGGAATGCAGAGGGAGAGAGCATTCTGAAGGATGCAGGGGGAGAGAGCCGGCTGAGGGATGCAGAGGGAGAGAGCATTCTGAGGGATGCAGAGGGAGAGAGCATTCTAAGGGATGCAGAGGGAGAGAGCATTCTGAGGGATGCAGAGGGAGAGAGCATTCTGAGGGATGCAGAGGGAGAGAGCATTCTGAGGGATGCAGAGGGAGAGAGCATTCTGAGGGATGCAGAGGGAGAGAGCATTCTAAGGGATGCAGAGGGAGAGAGCATTCTGAGGGATGCAGAGGGAGAGAGCACACTGAGGGATGCAGAGGGAGAAAGCATGCTGAGGGGTGCAAAGAGAGAACACTGAGGGGTGCAGAGAGAGAAAGGACACTGAGGGGTTCAGAGGGAGAGAGCATTCTGAGGGATGCAGAGGGAGAGAGCCCGCTGAGGGATGCAGAGGGAGAGAGCCCGCTGAGGGATGCAGAGGGAGAGAGCCTGATGAGGGATGCAGAGGGAGAGAGCCCGCTGAGGGGTGCAGAGGGAGAGAGCCTGATGAGGGATGCAGAGGGAGAGAGCCCGATGAGGGATGCAGAGGGAGAGAGCCCGCTGAGGGGTGCAAAGGGAGAGAGCCTGATGAGGGATGCAGAGGGAGAGAGCCCGCTGAGGGATGCAGAGGGAGAGAGCCTGATGAGGGATGCAGAGGGAGAGAGCCCGATGAGGGATGCAGAGGGAGAGAGCCCGCTGAGGGGTGCAGAGGGAGAGAGCCTGATAAGGGATGCAGAGGGAGAGAGCCCGATGAGGGGTGCAGAGAGGGAGAGCACACTAAGGGGTGCAGAGGGAGAGAGCCTGATGAGGGATGCAGAGGGAGAGAGCCCGATGAGGGGTGCAGAGGGAGAGAGCCTGATGAGGGATGCAGAGGGAGAGAGCCCGATGAGGGGTGCAGAGAGGGAGAGCACACTAAGGGGTGCAGAGGGAGAGAGCCTGATGAGGGATGCAGAGGGAGAGAGCCTGATGAGGGATGCAGAGGGAGAGAGCCCGATGAGGGATGCAGAGGGAGAGAGCCCGCTGAGGGATGCAGAGGGAGAGAGCCCGCTGAGGGATGCAGAGAGGGAGAGCACACTGAGGGGTTCAGAGGGAGAGAGCCCGCTGAGGGGTGCAGAGAGGGAGAGCACACTGAGGGGTGCAGAGAGAGAGGACACTGAGGGGTTCAGAGAGAGAGAGCATGTTGAAGGGTGCAGAGAGACAACACTGAGAGAGAGAACACCCTGTGGCTAAGCATACAAGACCCAACATGCGGGGTATATATTGAGGCTAATTATAATTTCCCTATGACTCTTAAACAAGCCAAAATAAAACATTGGGGCTAGCAGCTGTTTAAAATAAAGCAAAGATAAAAAGAATAATCAAAAAACTAAAAACATAAACAAAGTCTGTCTCAGTAGTAGATTACAAACAGCGCTGTTGTTGGATATCAATAGTGGCCAACACCACCATACAGTTGTTTGTGATAAACGAAAAACACACAGAAGTGCTTCAGGCAATGTCCAGGCAGGGTTCCTAAAGAGATTTAAAGTGTGCACCTTCCACCACACTCCAGATCCACCACTTGTGAACACTCTCCCCATAGGGGTTCAAACTCAGCAAAATGACTTGAATAGCTGGCCTTTCAATGAAATATATTCATCAAATATACACTACTGCGGTCTGCTTCTATCAAGGAGCCACTTGGATGGATTGAGCCTCAGATATAACAAACAAACACAGAAGAGGCAACCATAGCGTAATCCTGTTTATTTGTAAAAAGAAGCCCCCTGCACAAAGTTCCCCTATACATTATACGTACATTGCACAAATAATCATTAACATGGAAATAAAAAAGTCACCAGATCGTATCCTCCGATCGTATCATCCGATCGGCGTGTCACGCTGAAATCACCCGCTAATCCCCAGGCTCCGCCCTCCGTTGAAGTCAATGAATGTCGAAACTAGTCAGGGCGTGACCTAGACTACATGCCGGAAATGATGCATACGTTCCATTGAGCGGAACCAGGAACTAGTTTACAGCCTATTGAACTTCATTGATTTCGGCTCGTCGTACGTGTTGTACGTCACCGCGTTCTTGACGTTGGGAATTTCAGACAAGATTAGTGTGACCGAGTGTATGCAAGACAAATTTCAGCCGTTTTCCGTTCTTGTCGGAAATCGCGGTCGTGTGTACGAGGCATAAGGCTAGCCATACACGGTTCGAATCTCGGCCAGTTCAGCAGGAGCCGGACGAAATTTAAACTGTTAATGGGCAGGCTGAAAGTATTAAGTTGATCGATCGACTTCAGTACAACCAGCCTGCCTAACTCCCTTGCGACTATCGCTAGTGGCTGCTATAGCGGCTAGCAATAATCACTGCCTTCTCCTGTCTTATCACTGTCTGTGTTGATGAGGGAATCATGCAAATTTATTTCCTGCAACCCGTGGTTGCCTTACTGGCAGTATTTAAACATACATTTTGAATGACCCAATTGGAGTAAAACATTTTTTTTTTCCCAGAGCTCTGCTAATAAATAGGCTTTTCTATCGTGCCATGCCGGTGTTCTATCGATATGTGCCCTCCGTCGAAAAGTGCCCGTGCATGGGCAGAATGGAAGGGCACTCCAGCTGAGTTGCCGATCAACTGGAATTAAGTCACCATAGCGCCAGCGCACACCGTAGAAGTGTTTGACGGGTGATAACATTTCACAGGCACAATTGAAAGCTATCCTAAGAGCGGAGGGACATCGTAGATGTCAGATTGTGCCCCGCTGTAAATCCGCGGCGCAACAGCAAGGCCCAATATGACAAATACAGTGTCCCTCCGCTGTTTGCATAGCATTAAACTCTGGCCGAGAAATGGTATCGCCCATCGGAAAAAGGCTCCTATGATGTGTGCATGCGCTATGGGACGTCACTCTAGCTTATCAGCAACTCAGCTGGAGCAGCCTTCCGTTCTGTGCATGCCCGGGCACTTTTCGACAGCGGGCACATATCGATACAACACCGGCAAAAACATCACATGGTAGTGGAAACTCTCCAAAAAAAGAATGAACGTTGGGATAAGTGCTGCGCGAATTTTGATCATTAGATGGCAACACAGAACCAGCGCTCCTCATTATATCCTGGATCAGGGGTCTCATACTGGCGGCCCTACAGCCAGGGCCGGATTTCAGACAAGGCCAACAAGGCCAGGCCTCGGGGCGGCAGTGGGTGCAGGGGCGGCACTGCAGCTGACAGGAGAGGACACTTTCATTTCCCCCCCTGTCATGTCACGGATGGTGAGAGGAAAGAAAACAGAGGGAAGAGGAGGTGAGATGGTTTTCAATGTAATTTTCGGCAGCAGCACCCCCCCCCCCCCAATGATCAATGTCATTTTTGGCAGCAACATCCCCCCTCCCCCCAGTTCTCAATGTCATTTTCGGCAGCAGCATCCCCCCTGCTTCCCAGTGTCCTGCCGAAAAAGTCCCCCGGCGGATAATGTCCCCCCCTGTACTGCACAGGCAGGGGCGGCATTGAAGGACCCGGCCTTGGGGAGGCAAAGGGAGTAAATCCGGGCCTGCCTACAGCTGTTGAAAACTGCAAGTCCCATGAGGCATTGCAAGGTTGACAGTTACAAGCATGACTCTCTACAGGCAGAGGCATGATGGGACTTGTAGTTTTACAACAGTGTAATGGCCTCCAGTTTAAGACTCCTGTGCTAGACTGATGCATAATGTGCCCCTCCCCATCAACTGAGCATGTGCAACAGCTCTAAGCAACACAGAGAAATGAGAAATAAAGTCAAATCAAGTTATGGAAAATTGGACCTCACCTCTGACTGCAACCTCTGCAATACTCTGCGCCCCTCTGTGAGTCTGGCACACATACACCCCGTCATCATCTGTCCGAGCTCCTCGAATGATCAGTCGCCTAATGGGTCCGTGTTCTTCCATCTGGTGCCGCTTTCCTGGGTGAAGTCTCTGATCTTCCAGGTACCAAGAGGCACGGGCTCCCTCGGGAACTGAACATTCCAGCACTGCGTCCTGACCTTCTCTGACGGCTATGTCTCTCAACGGGGTGGGGAAACGGTCACCTACCTCTGTGGGGCAAGAAGAGGCATAATTGATTAGTATCGAACAGTCTTATGTGTGGGAGAAAAACTCTATAACTTTATGACTTGGTGGTCTACCTAAATAATTTTACCTCCTATGTTCCATATTCTCCTTACAGACAAAGGAAGAAAAGGGGGGGGGGGGGGTTGGGGGCAAGGCTTACTTTTGGCAATATTGTCTTACAATTTTTTTTTATTATCTACAAAAGATACAGTAAAACCTTGGTTTAAGAGTACTTGGTTTGAGAGTGTTTTGCAAGACAAGCAAAAATGTTCAATAAATTTGGATGATATACAAGCAATGTCTTGATATACAAGTAGCGGCATGTCACAACTGAGTATAAAAGAGAAGAGAGGTGCCTCTAAGTGTAGCAATATGGTTACATTTGCAGATTACACAGAAGTGTAAAATCGGCCAGCAGCAGGAAAATTTTAAATAGCAAGGCTAGGCCCAAATTTGCTAGAGACAAATAGCCAGATTCAGGTAGACATGCCTAACTTTAGGCAGGCGTAGCGTATCTCATATACGCTACGCCGCTGTAAGTTAGAGAGGCAATTACAGTATTCACAAACAACTTGCGTCCTAAGTTACGGCGGCGTAGTGTAAATGTGCCGGCGTAAGCGCGCCTAATTCAAATGTGTAAGAGGTGGGCGTGTTTTATATAAATTAAGCATGACCCCGCGTAAATGACGTTTTGAACGAACGGCGCATGCGCCGTCCGTGGACGTAACCCAGTGCGCATGCTCCAAATTACGCCTCAAAGACTCATTGGTTTTGAAGTGAACGTAAATTACGGCCAGCCCCATTCACGGACGACTTACGCAAACGACGTAAAAATTGAAAAATTCGACGCGGTTCTGACGTCCATACTTAACATTGGCTGCGCCATCTTTTTGGTGGTTTATCTTTACGCCTGAAAACGCCTTACGTAAACGGCGTATCTTTACTGCGACGGGCAAGCGTACGTTCGTGAATAGGCGTATCTTGCTTATTTACATATTCTAGGCGTAAATCAGCGTACACGCCCCTAGCGGCCAGCGTAAATAGACAGCTAAGATACGACGGCGTAGGAGACTTACGCCAGTCGTATCTTAGCAACATTTAAGCGTATCTCACGCCGCGGATTCGGAGTTACGACGTCGTATCTACTGATTCGCCGTCGTAACTGTACCTGAATCTGGCTAAAAGAGTACAGGCTAGGGTTTTACTACATGAAAGCACTCCCTTTATATTCCTCTTGCACATGGACACCAACAAACAGCTCTTTCTTTAGACTAACAAAAGGTAGGAATCTGCAAAAAGTTTGTTAAAATCCCTGCAATGTACACAGATCACCCAGAGGTGAATGTTTTTTCTTAACAAAAGTGGACTTACTCTTTAAGACACTACAGAGGATACAGAAGTGTAAATATGACCAGTAGGATAATTTTAATGAGGGAGAACTGGTCAAAATGCATTAGGGTGGTGAAGTAAAGGCGAGTGTTTTTACTAAAGGAGTTATGAAACCTCCGATGACACAGCAGTGTACAATTGGCCAATAGTAGGGCAATTTTAAATAGCAAGGCTAGACCTACATTTATTAGAGACAAGGAACATAGGCTGGGTCTTTACTACAGTAATTAAGATACTACAGAGGAAACAGCCATGTAAAATTGTCAAGCAGCAGGACACTTTTAATAACACTTTTAATAAGGGATAACAGGCCTAACCGGAGTATGCCTAACTTTTTATAATAAGAACATAGAAAAAAGCATAATAGTTTGAGTTTGCATGAGCTCTACGGCCTGGGACCCAGTATCACTGAAAGAGAACCTTGTAGGCTGATCCAAAATAGTGGTACTAAATGAACATTTTACTACAGTACTCTTGATCAGTCCTTGCTCCTGTCCTTCGATTCTATAGAGGTCAAAAGGTCTTGTTTCCAGTGTCCCACATAGGAGGACAAATCAAATAAAAATTTCACACTGGAGCGGGAGGTGCGTTGGCGGTAAAACGCCGCTATTTTTATTGGCGCTTTACCGTCGGATTTGCGGCGCTATTCGGCCTCTAGCAGGGCAGAGAAAGGGTTAAAAAACATTAATTTCAATGGGCATGAGCAATGGAGGAGCGATATACACACCGCTCCTTCACCGCTCGAAAAATGCAGGTAGCAGGACTTTTTTTACCGTCCTGCTAGCACACTGCTCCAATGTGAAAGCCCTCGGGGGTTTCACACTGGAGACACAGCAGCGGCTGTTTCAGGTTGCTTTGGAGTTGCTATTTTTAGCGCAATAGCGCCTGCAAAATGACCCAGTGTGAAAGGGGTCTAATGGTTTCTGAGGCCTCGTACACACGACCGAGGAACTCGGCGGGCGAAACACATCGTTTTGCTCGTCGAGTTCCTTGTTAGGCTGTCGAGGAACTCGGCGAGCCAATTTTCTCCATTCCCGTTGAGGAAAAAGAGACCATGCTCTCTTTTTGGCTCGACGAGATCCTCGACAGTTTCCTCGTCGAAAAATGTACACACGACTGGTTTCCTCGGCAAAAAAAAAAACAAAACAGCAAGTTTCTTGCTGGTTTTTGCCGAAAAACTCGGTCGTGTGTACGAGGCCTAACGCTCTTCTCCTTTCTCTGTCAAAAGCCTGTGCACAGAGAGAGAGTGAGGAACAGTGCCCTCTGCAGGCTGGAATCTGCATGTAATTACCATGGTCAGGAACCACCCTGTGTGGATCTCAAATGTTAGTCTGTGACTGGTAGCTGTCAAAACTAGGAACATGCTTCAAGTTGATAGCCTCAACTTAGATAAACATTCTCGCATCAGGGACTGTAATGTTAATCTACAGATTGTGGTTGTCTAGTGGTTAAAGGGTCCATCCACCTAAAATGGATACTTAGGTATTGGTAGAGGCCCGAGAATTTACTCTTATGCCTTGTACACACGATCGGAATTTCCGATAGAAAAAGTCAGACGGAATTTTTTCATCGGATATTCCGATCGTGTGTGTGCCCCATCAGTGTTTTTCCTTCGGAAATCCCAACGGACTTAGAAAGAGAAGATGTTCTCCTTTTTTCCGATGAAAAAAAATCCTATTGGAAATTCCGTTCGTCTGTATGGAACTCCGACAGAGAAAAAAAACATGCATTCTCAGAATCAATTTGACGCATGCTCGGAAGCATTGAACTTAATTTTTCTCGGCCCGTCGTACTGTTGTACGTCACTACGTTTTGGACGGTCAGAATTTGGTGTGACAGTGTGTATACAAGACAGTTTGAACTGAATTCCGTCAGAAAAATCCGAGTTTATTCCGACGGAAATTCCGAGAGTGTGTACGGGGCATATTTTTTCTCCCCAGTGGCTAACTCCCTGCTGTTGAGATTTGCAGAGCGGCCTCGGTCGCTACAAATGGGTCCCTCTCTCTCCAGCTTGGATGTAACTTTATATTACAAAGAATGTGACAAAAAGAGTGGGAACACACAAAAATTCAAGGGTGGGGTAACAGAGACAGGAGCTATGGCATGAGAGGTTGCTGCCAAATTCCTAAAGAGATAATAAAACATAAGGGTGGATGTATTATTTAAAGGAAACCTGTGCTGACTTTTTTAACCGCTTCCAGACTGCCCACCACACATTTACTGAGGCAGGGCGCCCCAGCTGTGCGAAACAACGTACCTGTACATTGTCTTTTTCTGGGGCGCACAAGCGTGCTGTCGGTGACCCGCTCCCGCTGTCATTGGACACAACGGGAGCCAATAAGCGGGTCCGGTGGACGCGATGTTGGAGAGGCAGAATGGCGGTCTGCCTATTTAAACAAGGCAGGCTGCTGTTCTGTCAGAGAGGAAAATGGAGATCTTGTGTTTCTGCTAAGGGGTTGGGGAGGGGTTGGTGAAACAAAAAGGTAGGGACTGTGAGGGATGATGAGGGAAGTAGAAGATTTGGTTGTTAGCTGGAGGAAGGATAGGCCTCCCTATAGAGATGACTTTTCAGGGATCGCCTAAAAGTAGAAAGAGTAGGAGATAACCGGACAGATTGGGGTAGTGAGTTCTAAAGGATGGGAGAGGCTCTGAAGAAGTCCTGGAGGTGAGCATGGGAGGAGGAGACATGGGAGTTAGAGAGCAGAAGGTCTTTGAAGGAGCGGAGAGGACGGTTTGGGTGATACTTGAAGATAAGATTGGTGATGTAGCTCGGGACAGAATTGTAAATGGCTCTGTATGTTATTGTTAAACACGTGTGGAAAAAAAGGGTTAAATGATACTCATCATAAGAGAGATATTTAGGCTTTGATTATAGTCCTCCCTTTTTTAAAATGGCTAGTTGCCTGGTTACTGTATGGGATTGATACCTGTAATTATAGTATTTAGTATGTGAGTTTTTTTTTTTTGTTTCACATGCCTGCCTTTACTATAATTTTCTCCACCTTTACATACAGACCAAGCTGTCCAGTGTCAGGGGTTGGGAAAAACCATTATCCTGCATGGAGGTGTTTACAACATTAATCCTATGCTATAGTCATGTAGATCAAACCTTTTTAAAAAAAAAAGTAGCTAGAGTAAGACCTGGAAATCATACATCTCTGCAAAACTCAGTAAGAAAGTGCATGACAGCCTCAGGCGGGGCTCCCACCAAGCCACACCCGACACGTTTCACTGCGCCCCCGGGGCTTAGTCATCTGGAATCAAGCTTCGTGAATAGAGTGAAACGCGTTGGGGGTGGGGCCTGGTTGAAGCCAGGCTTAGGCTGTCATACACCTTCCAGGACACCATACACACTTTCAGAACACCATGACCATGTTTGGAGGAAGAAAAATACTGATTATGACCCTAAGAACACCATCCCTACAGTCAAGCACTTAGGTGGAAACAATATGCTTTGGGGCTGTTTTGCCTGCTAAAGGTACAGGCCGACTTTTCCGCATTGAGGGGATAATGGACTGGGTGATGTTTTGTAAATTCTTGGATGAGAACCTTCCTCCCTCAGCCAGAACACTGAAGATGGGTCGTGGATGGGTCTTACAATGACCCAAAACATACCGCCAAGGCAACAAAGGAGTGGTTCAAGAAGAAGCACATTAAGGTCATAGAGTGGCCTAGCCAGTCTCCAGACCTTAATCCTATAGAAAATTTATGAAGGGAGCTGAAACTTCGAGTTTCCAAGGACAACCAAAAAACTTTAGGGATTTAGCAAAGATCTGTAAAGAAGAGTGGACTAAAATCCAGAGAGTCGTTTTTAAGCTGCAAAAAAAGTTCAGAAAAGTGGCTGTAAAAACGTCCATGGAAATGAAGCCTAAACATGGAAGAGATGTCACAACGTCACTTCCGGTTTACTCGGCTGCCAATGGCACTTGATTTAAAAAAATCACAGTATTCAGAATCGCCGTTTTCGGCAATCTGAATACTTTGAAGTGCAAAGGAGGGATTGGAAGTCAATTTAGTCCCCCGATCCCTCCATAAAGAGTACCTGTCACCACCTATTACTGTCACAGGGGATGTTTAAAATCCTTGTGACAGCAATAAAAGTGATCATTTTTTTTTTAAAACACAATTTAATAATATAAAAAGAAACAAAATAAATAAGAAAAAGATTATTTAAAGCGCCTCCGTGTCCCTGCAAGCTCGCTCAGCAAAGAAAACGCATACGGAAGTCGCGCCCGCATATGTAAACGGTGTTCAAATCACACATGTGAGGTATCGCCGCGTTCACCAGAGCAAGAGCAATAATTCTAGCCCTAGACCTCCTCTGTAACTCTAATCTGGTAACCGTAAAAAAAAATGTAAACGTCGCCTATGGAGATTTTTAGGTACCGTCCTTTGTCGCCATTCCACGAGTGCGTGCAATTATAAAGCGTGACATGTTTCTATTTATTTGGCGTAACATCATCTTTCACATTATACAAAATAATTGGGCTAACTTTACCGTTTCCTTTTTTTTAAAAGTCATGAAAGTGTATTTTTCCCAAAAAGTTGCGTTTAAAACACCGCTGCACAAATACCGTGTGACAAAATATTGCAACAATCGCCATTTTATTCTCTAGATTCTCTGCTAATATATATATATATATATATATATATATATATATATATATATATATAATGTTTGGGGGTTCTAAGTAATTTTCTAGCAAAAAATAGGGATTTTAACTTGTAAACACCAAATATCAGAAATAGGCTTAGTCATGAAAGGGTTATTAGAACATGACAATTAAAGTAACATACCTCTCACATGCAACATGACAGCACTCAATGTGTTCCCAGCCGAGTTGGAGGCACCGCATATGTACAAGCCTCGGTCCTGCTGCCGACAGAACAGAACTTTAAGGGTAAAATGACCATCCCGGTCCTCATAAATGAGAGTTCTCCGACCAGGGCTAACTGCACGACCATCCTTACGCCAGACAATCTCCGGCCTGGGTTTTCCAGTCACCAGGCAGCGAAGCTTGGCGTGCTTTCCTTCATTAACCGTGAACACTTTCACCTGGGCCGGGGGGTCTCCTGGTACTGGTTCTGGCCCTTGCCTTGGAGTCGGCTCTACTAGAAGGACAGCTGCGGCAAGGCACTGGCCTAGGGGGTTACTGGCGCGGCAGACATATACTCCAGCATCTGGTGGTCGGACATGGGAAATGTACAAAGTTTGACCTTCAGGAGACAATCGGTAATGTGACCCATCACAAATCTCATCCAAGCTACGCCCGTCCTTCTCCCAACGAATCACAGGCTCTGGTTTTCCTGATACTCTACAAGCAAGTTCTGCACTTTGTCCACGGGTCAGCCTCTGCGAGCTCGGGATAAGTATAAAATGCGGCTGAAAATCTTGGTCGCCATTGTGGTCAACATTGTCGTTCCAGTTCTGCCCAACGGCTGACGATACAATGGAGGGCTCTGATTTGGAAGACACCATCGCAGAATTTGTGGCATATTTAGTTGACTGTGGCAATTCAGTGGGTAGACCAAGATGTGGTTCATTGACTACAGTGCTGTTGAGTGTCACGGTAAGTTTGGCTCCAGCATAGCCTTCCCCAGCCCAGTTACTGGCCTTACACATGTAATGTCCTGAATCTTCTAGGCGTAAGTCACTTATCACCAGCTGGTACCAATCTCCATCCTGCTGAGTGTAGCATCTATCACCCAGTTCATGCTGGACGTTCCCAGCACGTTCCCATAGCACACAAGGTGGGGGATCCCCACTTATGCGGCATCTCAGGACAGCATGTGTGCCGATGGAGGCTGTGACTGAGCGGGGAAAGTGCAGAAAGCGGGGTGCTCCCCCTGGCATCTCCAGAGCCATGTGGGAGTTGTGTGATGGAAGAGACACAGCTGCCATCGGTCTGCCAACAAAAAATAGGAACAGTTTATAGAAACTTGTATTTAGGTCACAACAAGATCAAGATAAGTCAATTGGTCATCCTATTCTGTGCTAAAAACATTTTGAACATCACTCTTTAGTAGACATGTGCACACTGAATTATTTTGTTTCGGAATTTCGTTTTCGTCCGAAAAATAAATTTATTTAGTTATGCCCGAAATTCGTTTTTATTTATTTTGTTTTGTTAAAAAATGCATTCGTCCAAAAATCTGAATTAATTAAGGTTGAATCTCTTATTGAAGGCTAAGGCCCTGTACACACGATCAGTCCAAACTGATGAAAACGGACTGAAGTTCAGTTCCATCGGTCCAAACCGACCGTGTGTAGGCCTTGCTTTAAAATAGGACCGATGGACGCCTGACCGATAGGTCAAAATCGATGGTTAGTATGCAAAAGCATCGGTTCCAAACCCGGGCATGCTCAGAATCAAGTCGACGCATTCTTGGAAGCATTGAACTTCATTTTTCTCTGCACGTCGTTGTGTTTTACATCACCGCGTTGGACTCGATCGGTTTTTAAACTGATGGTGTGTAGGCACATCAGACCATCAGTCAGCTTCATCGGTTAACCGATGAAACTGAACTTCAGTCCGTTTTCATCAGTTTGGACTGATCCTGTGTACAGGGCCTTATTGTGTCCGGCGAATGTTCTAAGAAGATTCGACGAAGCAGCTAAACTGCTGCAATCGTACATTTCCGGTCGAATGCCCACAAGCTATAGTAGAATTCTAATGTTGTATGACTAGTAATTATATTTATTAATTATTATTACTAGTCAACCAACATTAGAATTCTTATATAGCCCATGGGTGGAGCATTTCACCGGAAATGTCCGTATGTTTTTAGATGCTTCATCAAATCTTCGTGTCTCTATAATGTCGAATCTTTTCTCTCTATGTCGAATAATCTTGGACTAATAGAGTTAGGTTAGGCACATTTGACCGCAGGTTTATTAGACACAGATCGCTATTGTCACCATCATGTTGAATCTTCTATCTATATCGAACTGTTGTCCTAATGATACGAAAATAAAGCATTTTTTATGTCGGATCTTTCGGATTTCAGATTCTGCACGTTTGTTATCGTTTGTTAAAAACGAACGTGAAAATCCCTGAAATTCGGACAAAAATTAATGCACATGTCTACTCTTTAGACAGGTCACCCAGAGATGAGCAGATATTTTCTGAGAACAGTCAAGGAGATATCGGCCCAGTGTCTGAAGCCACAAACCTCGCTATCATCTCTTTGTCTTTCTTGTGGGATTCATTGAATGGACTGGAGAGGTAGATGTGTGTCAAGGGGTGTCCAACCAAAGCTTTTATTTTCAGTTTTGAATAAAGTGTGAGAGCATGAAAACCCCTGTAAGATTTGTGCTGATGTCTGAGTTTTTGCTGGGGTGACTCACCCTCTATAATTGTCAACAAGACATGAAGTAATGAGAAATCCAAAAATGTTACGGTTGTCACCCAAACAAGAGTTGAGGGTAAAGTCTCCAAAGAGGACATTTGTTGTGGTGACAATTGTCGAAGACTGGAATTCTGTCAGGGCTGGGCTCACCCCTTCCTTCTCTGAGCTGGCCGCTCAGTTGTCGGCTAATTGCCAACTCCTATCTCTCCACAACACACTCACCTGTTGATTATCCTACCTCGTCAGTCCTGCCTATCTAAGCCGTCCAGCTCAGTTGATCTCTGCCTTCGTCTTTGTTAACATCACAGAGATTACTCCTGTGTTCCTGTTGAAGACTTTGCTTGGCTGACGTTCCTTTTGGCTCTAGATCCTGCTTGCTGTTCTACTACGTATATCTCTGGCTCTCTGACATTTGGCTTGGCTGACTATCCGATCCGGTTCCTGAATTCTGGTTATGTTTTGACTACGCTTACTCTGTTTATCTTTTTATTATTATTATTAAACAAGTGTGATTTAACTGTACTTCTGTCTCGGTCTTATTCATAGTTTCTGACAAATTCTTTACCATTTTGGAAAGATCTCTTTTCACCTTTTGTTGCATCACCTGGACAGGGAGTGAAGAGAAACCTCTACAAGGGACAACACCAAAAAAAAAAAAAAGAAAAAAAAAAGGCTTCTGTAATCTGTCCAAAACTAGAAAAAGAAAAAGTCTTGGCTATACATAAAGCCCAACTCTGGAAATTTAGAGAATTATCCCTTGAAGTGGGGTTGTGCCCACACTGCAAGGGTTAACTGCTTGTTTAGGTCTAGAGCAGGTATATGCAATTAGCGGACCACCAGCTGTTGCAGAACTATAAGTCCCATGAGGCATAGCAAGACTCTGACAGCCACAAGCCTGACACCCAGAGGCAGAGGTATGATGGGACTTGTAGTTTTGCAACGGCTGGAGGTCAGCAGTCTAAGTTCCTGAAGTCATTAAGCCTGATGACGGGTCCAAAAAGACCTACTATAGATGGGATGACATTCCACTGCCAGAGAATAGGGGAGTGCTGCCTGCTGTCTGCTTGGACCAGTGTACCTGGTGGTTGCCCCAGGAAACTCAAAATCACTCAGTAGATTGTTATTAAAAAGGCCTGAATTCTTTCCTAGATTCACATAATATAACTGGATACTAATATTTATATGTAAAGTTGATCCAGGGATTATCCGATTACCTCTCTGGGGATCAGGAAGGATTTTTTCCCCACTGGAACAAATTGAATTATGCTTTATTTTTTTGCCTTCCTCTGGATGAAATGTGGGTATAGGATTGTGTATTTAGGATTGTATAAATTTCTTTTTTTCCTACTATTGGTTGAACTGAATGGACTTTCAACCAGACTAATGCTGGCCATACACTCCACGAAAAATCGTCCGAACGAACTTTCAAAAAACGAAAGTTCGGTCGTGAGCGCAAACGATAGTGCCATCATGTAATTATCGATAAATCGTTCAGTGGACATAAATAAAGAAAATTTGGTTCATTTTTTTTACATATACCTAGTGCAGAAAGTTCGGACATTAACCACTTGCCGCCCGCCAATGACAAATTGACGTCGGCAAAGTGGTTGTAGAATCCTGACTGGACGTCATATGATGTCCTCAGGATTCTGAGCCGCT
Source organism: Rana temporaria (assembly GCF_905171775.1). NCBI lineage: Eukaryota > Metazoa > Chordata > Amphibia > Anura > Ranidae > Rana > Rana temporaria. The sequence continues at coordinate 200,690,638 of NC_053494.1, read as the reverse complement.
GCGAGCCCCTGGGGGCGCGCATCGCGGCGATCGTTGTTGCAGGGTGTCAGTCTGACACCCCGCAACACCGATCTAGGTAAAGAGTCTCTCACGGAGACTCTTTACCACATGATCAGCCATGTCCAATCACGGCTGATCACGATGTAAACAGGAAAAGCCGGTAATCGGCTTTTCTTCACTCGCGTCTGTCAGACGCGAGTAGAGGAGAGCCGATCGGCGGCTCCTGTGACAGGGGGGGTTTGTGCTGATCGATTATCAACACAGCCCCCCCGAGGATGCCCACTGGACCACCAGGGATGCCCACTGGACCACCAGGGATGCCCACTGGACCACCAGGAATTAAAAAAATAAAAATAAAGGTATGCCACCCTAGACCACCAGGGATGAGGACACAAAAAATGGATGCCAAGCAGTGCCGCAATGGATGCCAATCAGTGCCGCAATGGATGCCAATCAGTGCCCACAATGGGCATCACTGATTGGCAGGCATTGTTTGGCACTGATTGCATCCATTAGTAAATCACATACAATAGTGCCCATCTATGCCCATCCGTGCCACCTATCAGTGCCCATCCATGCCGCCTATCAGTGCCCATCCGTGCCGCCTATCAGTGCCCATCCGTGCCGCCTATCCGTGCCCATCCGTGCCGCCTATCCATGGCCATCCGTGCCGCCTATCCGTGCCCAGCCGTGCCGCCTATCTGTGCCCATCTGTGCCACCTATCCGTGCCGCCTATCCAAGCCCATCCATGCCGCCTATCCGTGCCGCCTATGCATGCCGCCCATCAGTGCCGCATTTTCTAGATTGTAAGCTCTAACGAGCAGGGCCCTCTGATCCCTCCTGTATTGAATTGTATTGTGACTGTACTGTCTTCCCTGATGTAAAGCGCTGCGCAAACTGTTGGCGCTATATAAATCCTGTATAATAATAATAATAATAATATTAGTGCCCATCAATGCCACCACATCAGTGCCACCTCATCTGTGCCCATCAGTGCCACCTTATCAGTGCCCGTCAGTGCAGTACCATCAGAGCCTATCAGTGAAGGAGAAAACATACTTATTTACCAGGTGAATGGGTACCCCATACTCATTCACCTAAGGTGGGGGCTGGCATCTGGGGGCCCTCTTATTAACCTCCCTGGCGGTATGATTCTGTCTGGAATTACGTACCAAAAGCGGTACATTTATTTTGCAAGGAAATTGGCGTTTTATACTGTAGGCCTGTAATTTTTAGAAATAACTCACTTAAATCTGACCAAGCAAGAGTCTTGTAGGCATCCCGGGTATGATTTTTTTTTTTAAAACAAAATTATAAATTATAATATAATAAATAATTATAAATAATTATAACAAATAATAATTTAATTATAATAAAAATTATTCAATAATGTAATCAACTCAAAATCACTGAAATTTGCAGTTGCAGAATTGTCGCTGTCATTATTTTATTTTTTTTATGACGAATTTCCCCGCAAATCGCTATCGCACATTTCTGCAAGTGATTATAATTTATTATCGCTGTTTTCTAGCTGATCTAAAACCATTTTTGACATAAAGGGACACTTTTGGACAATCTACAGTTTTTAGGCAGAAATGACATTTTTTTATTATATAAAAGTACATGCAGGGCACTGGGCAGACCACTAGGGACAAGGGGGGGGGGGGGGGGTGTATTTTTTACATACAGTACTGTAATCTATAAGATTACAGTATACTGTATGTAATGTGTTTGTTTACTTTTTTGAATTTGGCGCCGTTCTCCGTCCCCGTGCGTCGTAACGTCGCAGGGAACGGAGATCGGCGTCACACGGGGACTGTGAATCGAGCGAGGAGGTCCCGCTCGCTCACACAGCGGGTGGCATCGCTGGATCCAGGGACAAGGTGAGTAAACCAAGCCTGTGGATCCAGCGAAAGGTAAGCCCGTCCAGCCCGAGCGTGACTCGGGTTTACCGATCCTAACATGTAAAACCAACCCCGAGTCACGCTCGGGTTTACCGTCAGGGGGGTTAAAGGAGGTTCCCGGATTCCGATGAGCTCCCCTCCCGCAGACCCTGACAACCAACGGGAAGAGGCCCTGTCCTCATCAACATGGGGACAAGTGCTTTGGGGTGGGGGGGCCACAGGGCGCCCCCCTGCCCCAAAGCACCTACCCCCCCATGTTGAGCGCTCGCTCGTCCCCACCCCCTTTCCTGATCGGCCGGGCTGCTGCTCGGACACGGGTCTGGTATGGATTTTGGGGGGAACCCCACGCCGTTTTTTCGCCGTTTGGGGGTTCTCCTTAAAATCCATAGCAGACCCAAGGGCCTGGTATGCTCCTGTAGGGGGAACCCATGCTGTTTTTTTATTTGAAATATGGCGTGGAGTTCCCCCTCAAGATTCATACCAGACACGGTGCTTGGTATTGGCAGGGATCCATGTCGGATCCCCGTTCAATATCGTGCCGCGGCTAAACGCAACCGCAGCTAAAAGCAGTGTACAAATGCAGCTAATCGCTGTGCCTGGAGTCTTGAATTCCAGCAAAACATAAACATGCTTTTAGCTGCGGCAAAACAGCCGCCCGTGTGAAAGGGGCCTTAGACTGTAAGCTTCTTTAGGGCTCTGTACTTTGTAAAGGACTGCATTATGTGCGCTCTATAAATAAAGGAGCTCATGCTGTAAATAGTCCTCACTGCCTATCTCTCTCTGTTATCCCTGTACAGGCTGCTAATTGTCCTCATTGCCCAGCGGGAAAGATTTTCACTTTTTGGAAGCCTTGTCTTACTTCAGCTGTCTACAGTAATAATCTGCAGCTGACGATAGAATGTCTGCATACAACACAATGCCGACCACATCGCCAGCGGCCCAACAATCATAAAAGAAAAGGAACTTTTATCATTAAAATTGCTCCTCCGTTTCCCAATATGTTCACCAAATTGTAGAAATGTTATACTTTGTAACGCTTTTTCCTATCAATTTTGTTATATTGTACTTTACTTTTTTTAAGGCTGATTCTTTATGAAATTTAACCTCACCTAAGGCCCCTTTCACACTACGACTGCGACTTGTCATGTGATTTGGGACTGCAAAGTCGCATTAAAAGTCGTACCCCATGATTTCCAATGAGTACCATTCATATCTGTGCGATTTCAAGTCGCAGCGACTTCAAAGTAGTCCCTGCACTACTTTGGTCCGACTTTGATGCGATTTGAGGTCCATAGACCTCAATATTACACAGGCATTTCTTAAAGTGGAGTTCCACCCAAAAATTTAACTTCCGCTTTTCGCAATCCTCCCCCCTCCGGTGTCACATTTGGCACCTTTCAGGGGGGAGGAGGGAGCAGATACCCGTGCAATCCAGGTATTTGCTCCCACTTCCGGGCATAGATCGCCGCAAAGACCTACATCCCGCCTGGCGCCTCCTCTGTCCCCCCTACTGTCTTCTGGGAGACACACAGGTCCCAGAAGACAGCAGGAACCAGTGGGATCACGCAGCACGACTCGGGCATGCGCAGTAGAGAACCGGGAAGTGAAACCGCAAGGCTTCACTTTTTGATTCCCTTACCGAAGAATGGCGGTGCCTCTACCCGAGAGCGTTATTGAAGTGACCGTAAAGTATTGTTTTTTCTTTTCTATTAAAATAACAAACATGTTATACTTACCTGCTCTGTGTAATGGTTTTGCACAGAGCAGCCCCCATCCTCCTCTTCTAGGGTCCCTGGCTGGAGCTCCTGGCCCCTCCCTCCTGTTGAGTGCCCCCACAGCCAGCAGCTGGCTATGGGGGCACCTGAACTGAGCTACAGCTCCGTGTGTCCATTCAGACACAGAGCCGTGGTTCAGCCCCGCCCCCTCTCTCCTGATTGGCTAACTGAGTTTGACAGCAGTGGCAGTGTGTCTCAGCCAATCAGGGGGGAGAGTCCCGTATGGACTAGGCACTCGTGGAAATCGCTGGATAGAGAGGGGGGCTGCTGCACAAGAGAGGGCTTTTTATCTTAATGCTTTACAACCACTTTAACCACTTAAGGACCAGCCGCTGCAGTTGTACAGGGCAGATTGGCTCTCCTGGGCGAATCGCTGTCATTGTACGTCGGCCGCTATAAGAGCTCTAGGGGGCGTGCACCCCTGGAGCCGATGCGCGTGGCCGGCAGCCGATATGTCTGCCGGCCACCCACGATCGCCCCTCAGATAGACAGAACGGGGATCTGTCAATGTAAACAGAAAGATCCCCGTTCTGTCAGATTTTTAAAGGGGAATAACACAATTCAGTCATTATTACCCTATTTGACAATCATCATCCGAAAGGATTCAACCTATTCTCTTATCATTTTCAGAAAGGATTTGCCTTATTCACCAATTTCAAAGAAGATTCACCCTATAAAGCATTCACCCTACTATTCACCAGCCATTTTTAAGGAGGGTTCACCCAATTCCTTAATCAATTTCAAAGAACATTCACCCTATTCATCAATGATTTTCAAAAAGCATTCGCCTTATTCACCAGCCATTTTTAAAGAGGATTCACACAATGTCTTAATAATTTTCAAGGAGGATTCACCCACTTCACCAATGGTTTGGGAATTACCCAATTTACCAAATATTTCCATAGAGCATTTGTCTTATTCACCAATCATTTTCAAAGAGGAGTCGCCCAACTCACCAAAAATTATTCACCATGTTTAACCATATTTTTATTCTTTAAGGAATCATCCCATTTACTAATAAAGACGATTCAACCTAGGCATACGATAGACCGATTCCCATCACAAACAACATTCACCCTATTCACCAATCATATTCCAAAGTATTCAATTATCATTTTAAGAAAAGATTTAAATTATTCAACAATCAATTTCAAAGAATATTCACCCTATTCATCAATCATCAGGAGTCACCAAAAATGATTCACCATGTTCACCCATATTTTTTTTTTTAAAGGAATCATCCTATTCACTAATAAAGAAGATTCAGCCATTAGCATGCGATAGACAGGCCCGTCGCTACAGGACAGGCAAAACAAACAATTGCTTGGGGCCCCGAGCTGGCCTGGGGCCCCCAACTTCCCCTTTCCAGGATGTAGCCGAGCTCCTCTTCCTTCCACCTGGAGTCCTGTCAGCCTGGCCGGGTACCGCGCGTGGTACAGGAGATTCAGTTTCCTGTTACCGGCCGGACTGACAGGAAGTGCACTATCTGATAGGGGACTGGGGAAGAGGCAGCGGGAAGAGGAGCTCGGCCACGCTACAGTGGCAGCCTACAGGGAAGAAGGGGAGGTAAGAATAGAAAAAAAAATGAGTGTAGCGCTAACGTAGGCTTTGCATGCGAGGGGGGTGCTTGGGGGCCCCCATTTTGCTTGGGGCCCCCAAATTCCTTCAAACGGCCCTGGCGATAGACCAATTCCAATCACAAACAACATTCACCCTATTCACTCACCAATCATATTCCAAAAGTATTCACTCAGCATTTTCAGAAAAGATTTATCTTATTCACCAATCATTTTCAAAGAAGATTCACCCTATTCACTAATAATTTTTTTTATAAGGCATATTCATCCTATTCAACATTCACTTTCAAAGAAGATTCCCCCTTTTCACCAATCATTTTCACAAAGCATACGTCTTATTCACCAATCATTTTCAAAGACTATTCATCCCATTCACCAATCATTTTCACAGCATTCGTTCTATTCACCAATCATTTTCACAAAGCATTCGTTCTATTCACCAATCATTTTCACAAAGCATTCGTTCTATTCACCAATCATTTTCAAAACCCATATGCCCTATTCATCAATTTTTAAAGAGGATTCACCCGATTTTACAAATCATTTTTAAAGAATATTCATCATATTCAACAGCCATTTTTGAACAGCATTCGTTCCATTCGCCAATCATTTTCAAAGAGGATTCACCCACTTCACCAATCAGTTTTAAAGGTGGACTTACCCAATTCTCCAATCATTTTCATAGAGCATTTGTCCTATTCAACATTTTCATTGAAGATTCACCAATTCAGATTCACCGGCCTAGATTCACGTAGGGTGTGGCGTAAGTGTGGGCGGGTGTAGCGTATCGTATTTACGCTACGCCGCCGCAACTTAGAGAGGCAAGTGCTGTATTCACAAAGCACTTGCGTCTTAAGTTACGGCGGCGTAGCGTAAATGTGCCGGCGTAAGTGCGCCTAATTCAAATTGTGAAGAGGTGGGCGTGTTTTATGGAAATAAAGCATGACCCCACGTAAATGACGTTTTGAACGTACGGCGCGTGTGCCGTCCATGGACGTATCCCAGCGCGCATGCGTCGGATAGAATGCCTAAGATACGTCGAACACTGCCTACGACGTGAACGTAACTTACGCACAGCCCTATTCGCGTACGACTTATGCAAACAACGTAAAAAGATACGCTTGTTCCGGCGTCCATACTTTGCATGGGCTGCGCCACCTAGAGACCTGCTTTATCTTTACGCCGGCGTATGTCTTACGTAAACGGCGTAACTAATTGCGTAACTGAGGTCAAAGGAGAAATGGTCAACAAGGCGATTTAGTTCGCATGTGCAGCGCTATATACGTTTTTCACTCACTCACTAAGTACGTTTGTGAATCGGTGTATCTTGCTCATTTGCATATCCGACGCGGAAAACAACGGAAGCGCCACCTAGCGTCCAGCGTAAATATGCACCCTAAGATACAACGGCGTAGGAGACTTAGGCCTCGTACACACGACCGAGAAACTCGACTGGCGAAACACATCGTTTTGCTCGTCAAGTTCCTTGTGAAGCGGTCGAGAAACTCGACAAGCCAATTTTCTCCATTTCCGTCAAGGAAATAGAGAACTTGCTCTCTTTTTGGCTCGTCGAGTTTCTCGACAGTTTCCTCGGCAAAACAATATCTCCCAGCAAGTTTCTTGCTGGTTTTTGCAGAGAATCTCGGTCGTGTGTACGAGGCCTTACGCCGCTTGTATCTTAGCCAAATTTAATCGTATCTGGTTTCCAGAATACGCTTAAAGATACGACGGCGCAGATTCGGACTTACGACAGCGTATCTACTGATACGCCTACGTAAGTCTTTGAGAATCTGGCCCACCATGTTTACCCGTCATTTTTTAAAGAGGAATTGCCCTATTCACCAATAAGGAGAAGCCACCCATCCGCATAATGTTTACCTGTTATTTTTAAAAAGCAGTCGTCCTATTTACCAATAAAGAAGATTCACCCATCAGCATACAATACAGAGATTCCAATCACAAACAACATTCACCTGCTGCGTTTTAAATCAAAGAAGATTCACCCATCGGCCCCCACATAGTGAATCCTCCACCGTTATAAAGTAAGAATTCACACCATCCTCTTTTTACCTTCTGAGATGTTGAAGCTTTTGCCTGGAGTTAGAACGGACCCCCCCACCCTCCGGGGGCCACAAACCCTCTGGGGCCCGCCGAACTCAGTCCAATCTGGTGCGTGGGAACCTGTCTGGGGGTCTTGCCGGGGTGTCTGGGGTGGCCCTTGGCTGGTCGCTGGGGGCCCTCTCGCACGGACACAGTCAGGCACGGCTCCTCCTCGCCCGGGGGACAATCCTAATTTTAGTCCCAGATAAAATGTTGGAGCAGCTGATTCTGTCAGGAGCCGCAGACACAGACAGGAGAGGACGGAGCGAGCGGCGGAGAGAGGGTGCGATGTGGGGACAGGTGGAAAAGAAGCAAAACAGCCAGCTACGCCCCCCTCCTCCGGGATACATTTCATAGTTAGGAGCGTGGGGCGGCCGCGCCAGCCATTGATTGGTACAGATCGGTATGTCGGGGTGGGCGAAAGATTTTTTTTTTGTTGGGTATAAAGATAACGTAATGGTTTGAGCACAACCCCCACGGCGGGGATGGATGTGAGCGGCGCATTCCTGTCCTATCACTTCCGACATAATCGCAGCATTTCAGTGGTCTGCCATCCATCACACCGGCTACTGACGGGCGGAATGACCCCCCCCGGGACAGACGGGGACACGGGACGTGTGAGCCTGTCGTAGCACGCCGCCTGCCACCGGGGTCTCTGTCCCGCGCTTATCATACTCGGTATCGCACCGCATTAAACACGGGTGTCGTGTGACGCCACAAAGCAATGCGGAGAATGTCTTCTGGGTTCCACCGTCGTGCCGCTCATACCCTGAGAGCGATGGCGCGCCACCTGTTATGGTGGTGAAGACACATCAATTATCCGGGCTTTCTATGGCGGGCTACAGACAGGACGGTGTCCAACTACAAAAAAATAATAATGTCAGGACCCCTGAGCGTCTTTGAGCGTTTTTCCGTCATTTTTTTGCAAATTTGCATGCACGATTTTAGCGCGTTTTTTTTTTTTTTTTTTTTATTTCAAAAGAAGTTTATTAAAGATTATCATTGTACATTTTAGTTTCTCCGGAACAATCTGGAGCAAGAAGAAATACATACAATTCATTTGAAATAGATAACATAGCATAGGATAAATAGAGGCATAGATTAACCAAAAAAATATATAAATAAGAAATAAATAAATAGCACTAATACCTTGACTCTCACCCATCATTAAATAAGTTAACCTATCCAACCCTGGGTGAATCATTCTGTAATAGTGGAAAAAATAAAATCATAGCATTGAGCTATTCACTTAACCGAAAAGTCTATAGCGCGTTTTTTTAAACAGTTTTTACAGAGTTTTTCAGCTTTGGTGTTTTTTGTAACAAGCCAATAGAGATAACTATCATCTGTCACATCATTTGTTGCTAGGTTTTTCATCTTTTTTAGCTTTTCCATTAGCTTTTATTTCTTTTTTATTATTATTATAATTTTTTTGTTAGGGGTAAGGAGTTAAAGTTAAAGTTAGGGTTAATATTTCATCCATTGTGTTTTTATTTATTTTTTTATTTTTGTTAGGGTTAGGATGTTAATACTACTACTACTACTAATGATAATAATATTAATATTGATAATGATAATAAAAAGGGTAATATTTTATTCATTGTCCTATTATTATGTTTTAATGTATTTATTTATTTTTGTTAGGTTTAGGGTGTTAATACTACTACTACTAATGATACTAATAATAATGATGATGATGATAATAAAAAGGGTAATATTTTATTCATTGTCTTATTATTATTTTTTCATTTATTTATTTATGTTAGGGTGTTAATACTACTACTACTACTAATGATAATAATAACAATAATAATAATAATAATAATAATAATAATAATAATAATAATGATAGTAAAAACTGTAATATTTTATTCATTGTCTTATTATTATATTTTCATTTATTTTTGTTAGGGTGTTAATACATTACTTATGTAATAATAATACCATATGTTAGGGTTAGGGTGTTAATAGTACTACTACTAATGATAATAATAATAATAATAATAATAATAATAATAATAATAATAATAATAATAATAATAATGATAATGATAATGATAGTAAAAAGGGTAATATTTTATTCAATGTCTTATTATTATATTTTCATTTTTTTTATTTATGTTAGGGTTAGGGTGTTAATACTACTACTACTACTACTAATGATAATAATAATAATAATAATAATAATGATAATGATAATGATAATGATAGTAAAAACTGTAATATTTTATTCATTGCCTTATTATTATATTTTCATTTATTTTTGTTAGGGTGTTAATACTACTACTACTAATGATAATAATAATAATGATAATATAAAGGGTAATATTTTATTCATGGTCTTATTATTATTTTTTCATTTATTTATTTATGTTAGGGTTAGGGTGTTAATAGTACTACTACTAATGATAATAATAATAATAATAATAATAATAATACTAATAATAATAATAATAATGATAATGATAGTAAAAAGGGTAATATTTTATTCATTGTCTTATTATTATATTTTCATGTGTTTATTTATTTTTGTTAGGGTGTTAATACTACTACTACTAATGATAATAATAATAATAATAATAATAATAATAATAATAATAATAATAATAATAATAATAATGATACTATAAAGGGTAATATTTTATTCATGGTCTTATTATTATTTTTTCATTTATTTATTTATTTTTGTTAGGGTGTTGATAGTACTACTAATAATAATAATTATAATGATAATAATAAATACAAAATAAATAGAAAACAAAACCCATAAAATAACCATAAATAAATACAATAAATTAAAACTATGTAATAATAAATAAATAAATAACCCCTAACTCTTAGGCCCTGTGCACACTGGACGTTATAATAACGTTATAAAAACAGCAGCAGCTTTACATTTTTATGCATGTTTTTTTTTACAGCGTTTTTTCAGCTTTGGCATTTTTTTTTTAACAAGCCAATAGAGAAAACTATCATCTGTTACATAATTTGTTTTTCATCCTTTTTAGCTTTTCCATTAGCTTTTATTTCCTTTGTTATTATTATCTATTTATTATTATTATTATTATTATTATTATTTTTGGGGGGGGGGGGGGTAAGGAGTTAGAGTTAAGGTTAGGTTAGCATTAGGATTAGGGGTTGGGGTTTGGATTAATATTTTATCCATTGTCTTATTTATTATTAAAATAAATACACAAAGAAAAATTTCCATAAATAAATACAATAAATGAAAACTATGGGGTAGATTCACGTACGGCGGCGCTTCTTTAGGTCGGTGTAGCGCATCTCATATACACTACGCCGCCGTAAGTTAGAGAGGCAAGTACAGTATTCACAAAGAATTTGCGTCCTAAGTTACGGCGGCGTAGCGTAAATGGGCCGGCGTAAGCGCGCGTAATTCAAAGTAGGCTGTAGTGGGCGTGTTGTATGCTAATGAATTGTGACCTTACGTAAATGACGAGCCTAACGAACAGCGCATGCGCCGTCTGTATACGTATCCCAGTGTGCATGCTCAAACTTACGTCACAAATACTCAATACTCAATGCTTTCGACGTGAACGTAACTTACGCCCAGCCCCATTCACGGACGACTTACGCAAACGACGTAAAACGTGGAATATTCGACGCTGATCCGACGTCCATACTGCGCCATCTTTTTGGTGGTGTATCTTTAAACCTGAAAACGCCTTACGTGTCTTACATGCGACGGGCGAGCGTAGGTTCGTGAATAGGCGTATCTACGTCATTTACATATTCTCGGCGTAAATCGACGTACACGCCCCTAGCGGCCAGCATAAATATGCACCTAAGATACGACGGCGTAGGAGACTTACGCCGGTCGTATCTTAGCAACATTTAAGCGTATCTCAATTTGAGCATACGCTTAAAGATACGACGGCGCGGATTCGGACTTACGACGGCGTATCTACTGATACGCCCGTCGTAAGTCTTTCTGAATCTAGCCCTATGTATATAAATAAATAACCCCTAACCCAAAGGAGCACACTGGACGTTATAATAACGTTATAAAAACAGCAGTAGCTATGCAGTGAGTTTTTCAACGCTTTGCAACGTTTTTGGAGTAGCGTTTTTTTGGCTTTTTTTTGTATTATTTTTTTTTTTTTTAATGTGTTTACAAAATGCTAGGTGAGAATGGGGCCTTTCAGCATTGTTTACACGCCGGGCAGTTGCGAAACTTCGCTTTGTGTCTGCGCCAAAAATTATCCAACATGTCACGCTCGGTGGGCAGCCAGCAAATACGGAATTGCTGCAAATGCCCTGCCATGCACGCGGCTGCGGCGCGTTTGTGTGGTGATTATGGGGTTAAAATAGGTGGTTAGGAGGCGCCTCCTCACTGCTTTTCAAGCAGCTCTGTGTTATCTATGGGACAGGAAGTGAGGGAAAAGCCCCCAATGGGACACAGATGGCAAAAAAATAAAAAAACTGACAAGGGTTATAACCCTCCATTGTTCTATCCAAAATGGAAAAAAAAAAGTTTTGCCTTTAGTTCTACTGGCATTCAGTTTCCTAAAGCAGAACTGCCATTTTCTCCGAGCTGCTAATTTTCTGCAGCCTTTTTACAGCCACTTTGTTTGCAGGCAGTTCAGCAGCTGCTGCGTGTCATTCCTCTGGGGGGGGGGGGGGGGGTTCTCAGGGTGACAACAGCAGAGCATGCCTGTGTGATGTCACATGTGGACTCTCTCTTAGGATGGTACAGGATGACAACACATGAGATCACATGGGAGACAGAGACAGAGCGTTATAATAGCCACGGCAGATGTGAAGTCCTGGTAACTCAGTACATGGATGGTGGGAACCCCTCATAATGGCCACAGAAGGTAAGCAGTCCTGGCAACTCTGTGCAGGGATGGTGGGAACCCCTCATAATGGGCACAGAAGGTAAGCAGTCCTGGCAACTCAGTACAGGGATGGTGGGAACCCCTCATAATGGCCACAGCAGGTGTGCGCAGACCTGGCAACTCAGTACAGGGATGGTGGGAACCCCTCATAATGGGCACAGCAGGTGTGCAGTCCTAGGAACTCAGTACAGGGATGGTGGGAACCCCTCATAATGGCCACAGCAGGTGTGCAGTCCTGGGAACTCAGTACCGGGATGGTGGCAACCCCTATAATGGCCACATCTGGTGTGCAGACCTGGCAACTCAGTACAGGGATGGTGGGCACCCCTCATAATGGGCACAGCAGGTGTGCAGTCCTAGGAACTCAGTACAGGGATGGTGGGAACCCCTATAATGGGCACATCTGGTGTGCAGTCCTGGCAACTCTGTGCAGGGATGGTGGGAACCCCTCATAATGGCCACAGCAGGTAAGCAGTCCTAGCAACTCGGTACAGGGATGGTGGGAACCCCTCATAATGGGCACAGCAGATGTACAGTCCTGGGAATTCAGCAGAAGAATGGTGGGAGCCCCTCATAATGGCCACAGCAGGTGTGCGCAGACCTGGCAACTCAGCACAGGGATGGTGGGCACCCCTTATAATGGGCACAGCAGGTGTGCAGTCCTAGGAACTCAGTACAGGGATGGTGGGCACCCCTCATAATGGGCACAGAAGGTATACAGACCCGGGAACTCAATGCAGGTATGGTGGGAACAGCTGCCATTTTTATTCTCCTTTTTCAGAAAATGCCATGTGTGTGAAAAATGAAGAGATGCCCCCGGTATTGATGTGGTTAATTCTCTGATGATAACTCAGCCTGTGATCTCATTACTCAGCATTCTGGTGTCTCCTTCTTTCTATTTTTGCCCTCCCGGGTGATATTCTCCTCTGTACAATGCGGATCGGGAGCCAGCTGGTGTCAATAGAGGACTGCCCCCTGCAGGGCACTGATACCTGCGTCTCTCCAGGCTTAACCACATCACTGGATGGATGCAATGGAGAAGCCGGCTTGTGTTGCTGCAGCTGCCAGGCATAAAAATACCTCGGCGATGACACAACACGGGGTCACCATGGCCTATGTATAGAAGCCTGGGCCGCACTGAGCCCAGGACACCCAGCAACACCAACACACTGCCCGGCCTGCCCTCCGTGTCCAGTACTGACCAACCTCCTCAGAAAAGACCTGTCTATTCAGCCCAGAGGATGGGAGCACAACCAGGGCTCGAGTCCTGCGGGAACGCGTGGGAACGGCGTCCCTGCACTTTTTTGACAGCAGGAACACGCGTTCCCTTAGCAGGACTTTGACCCTCCGCGATTGCACTACACCCGCGGTGGCAGCGCCACGGGATTAGGCAATCGCGGAGGGTTCTACTTCTGCAGTGATCAGCTGAATGGGATGCAAGGGGGAGGGGTGTGCGGGCGGGTGCAGGGTGACCGCTGCACATACCATCCCCTCCTCTCATGGCCGCGGGCTGTCTGTCTGTGTGATCTCGGATGTCACACAGGCACAGCCAAACAGCAGCGTGAAGCCGCCTCCCCCTCCTTCCAGTTTATGTGTAAACAGGGGGAGGAGACCTGCTGTGCATCATGTGCCGCCACGATCTGAGGTACTGAACGGGGGTTCACTGAAGGGGGGTGTATGCACTGAAGGTGAGTGCACTGAAGGGGGTGTCTGCACTGTAAGGGGGGGTGCACTGAAGGGGGGTGTCTGCCTTGTATGGGGGGGGTGTCTGCACTGAAGGGGGGTGCACTGAAGGGGGGTGTCTGCCTTATATGGGGGGGGGGGTGTCTGCACTGAAGGTGAGTGCACTGAAGGGGGGTGTCTGCCTTGTATGGGGGAGGGGGTGTCTGCACTGAAGGGGGGTGCAATGAAGGGGGGTGTCTGCACTGAAGGGGGGTGTCTGCACTGTACGGGGGTGCACTGAAGGGGGGTGTCTGCACTGTACGGGGGGTGCACTGAAGGGGGTGTCTGCACTGAAGGGGGGTGTCTGCACTGTACGGGGGTGCACTGAAGGGGTATGTCTGCACTGTACGGGGGGGTGCACTGAAGGGGGTGTGTCTGCACTGTATGGAGGGTGCACTGAAGGGGGTGTCTGCACTGTACGGAGGGTGCACTGAAGGGGGGTGTCTGCACTGAAGGGGGCGCACTGAAGGGGTGTGTCTGCACTGTACGGGGGGTGCACTGAAGGTGGGTGTCGACTCTGCACTATACAGGGGGTGCACTGAAGGTGGGTGTCGACTCTGCACTATATAGGGGGTGCACTGAAGGTGGGTGTCGACTCTGCACTATACAGGGGGTGCACTGAAGGTGGGTGTCTGCACTGTACGGAGGGGTGCACAGAAGAGGGGTGTCTGCACTGTACGGGGGTTACACTGAAGGGGGTCTGTACTGTACAGGGGGTACAATGAAGGGGGGTCTGCACTGTACAGGGGGCTACACTGAAGGAGGGTCTGCACTGTACGGGGGTCTACACTGAAGTGGGTGTCCGCACTGTACTTCCACTGATGCATTGGTGACCAGTGGCAATTTATTAACCCCTTTTTGCTGCATTAGTGACACCAGTGTAAGTGTTTATTACCCCTATTTGGTGCAGCATGAAAGGGTTCATAAACTCTGACACTGGTGTCACTAATGCAGCAAAAAGGGGTTAATTACCTGCCACTGGTCATTAATGCATCAGTGGCCAGTGGTGTATTTGATACTTCCCACCCCCATACACTCCGCACCCATCTAATCTACATACCACCCACCGCCATACACTCTGCACCCATCTCATCTACATACCACCCACCTCCATACACTCCACACCCATCTCATCTACATACCACCCACCCCCATACACTTCGCACCCCTCTCATCTACACACCACCCACCCCCATACACTCCGCACTCATCTCATCTACACACCACCCACCGCCATACACTCCGCACCCATCTCATCTACATACCACCCACCCCCATACACTCCGCACCCATCTCATCTACACACCACCCACCACCATACACTCCGCACCCATCTCATCTACACACCACCCACCCCCATACACGCCGCACCCATCTCATCTACATACCACCCACCCCCATACACTCCGCACCCTTCTCATCTACACACCACCCATCCCCATACACGCCGCACCCATCTCATCTACATACCACCCACCCCCATACACTCCGCACTCCTCTCATCTACACACCACCCACCCCCATACACTCCGCACCCCTCTCATCTACACACCACCCACCCCCATACACTCCGCACCCCTCTCATCTACATACCACCCACCCCCATACACTCCGCACCCCTCTCATCTACACACCACCCACCCCCATACACTCTACACCCATCTCATCTACATACCACCCACCCCCATACACTCCACACCCATCTCATCTACACACCACCCACCCCCATATACTCCGTACCCCTCTCATCTACACACCACCCACCCCCATACACTCCGCACCCATCTCATCTACATACCACCCACCCCCATACACTCCGCACCCATCTCATCTACATACCACCCACCCCCATACACTCCGCACCCCTCTCATCTACATACCACCCACCCCCATACACTCCGCACCCATCTCATCTACACACCACCCACCCCCATACACTCCGCACCCATCTCATCTACATACCACCCACCCCCATACACTCCGCACCCATCTCATCTACACAACACCCACCCCCATATACTCCGCACCCCTCTCATCCACACACCACCCACCCCCATACACTCCGCACCCATTTCATCTACACACCACCCACCCCCATCATTTTTTTTTTTGGTAGGGGAGTGGATCTTAGGTAGGAGTTCCCACACTTTTTCCCCCAGGACTTGACCCCTGAGCACAACGATACCCGGATTCAAAAACCACCCATCAATTGCAGCCTCACTGTGCCCATCAAGCGCCGCTACTGTGCCATCAAACGCAGTCACTATGCCCATCAAACGCAGCCACTTTGCCCATCAAACATTGCCACTGTGCCCCAAATGCTGCCACTTTGCCCATCAAACGTTGCCACTGTGCCTCAAATGTTGCCACTGTGCCCCAAATGTTGCCACTGTGCCTCAAACGCTGCCACTTTGCCTATCAAACGTTGCCACTGTGCCTCAAACTTTGCCACTGTGCCCTAAACGTTGCCACTGTGCCTCAAACGTTGCCACTGTGCCCCAAAAGTTGCCACTATGCCCCAAACGCTGCCACTGTGCCCCAAACGCTGCCACTGTGCCACAAGTGCTGCCACTTTGCCTATTAAACATTGCCACTGTGCCCCAAATGCTGCCACTTTGCCAATTAAACATTGCCACTGTGGCCGAAATGCGGCCACTGTGCTCCCCGCCCGCCCGCCACTTACCTTGTCTCGGGTGGGCAGCGGGTGACGGCGGCAGGTGGCGAGCCGTGTCCGGTGTCCTCCATTTCTTCCCCCGACCTGATGTCTTTTCCCGCCCACTCCTCCTCTGCTATGATCGGATGCCTGATAGACGTCCAATCACAGCGACTATCATTGCAGCCAATCAGGTGACAGATAACACAGACCCGGCGCACCTGATTGGCTGAAAGGGGGTTCAATGTTAGCAAAGCGAATTCCTTCGGCTTTGCTAACATTGAGCTGAGTGAGAAGCAAACGCACAGGCGCTTCCAAAAAACACTACCGCCACTGTAATTCAGGTGCCTGGTGCCCAAAAAGGTGCCGGACACCTGAATAGGGGGTGTCAGCAGTGACCATAGATAGATTCATGCAATGCATGAATCTATGGGGATTAGAGCGGTGCAGGAGAGAGGGGGCAACGAACGCCACTGTCCCGATCGGTCATGGATTCCAGAGATCAGCGTCACATTTAGATTTAATATGGCACAGCTGACCATACAAACAAACCTTTGAACATTCGTACCAAAATCCTCAGTACATTCGATGACTTGATGATTTTTGCCTGAAAGTAATTCAATGTTTCTTTTAAAGATTTGATTTGGAATGAATGGACTTTACCGAATATGTAGCGCTCACCCCCGAAGGAGCCGCTGGTTATAGATTGGGTGGCATGTTACCTCTACGATTCCGCCGTCTAGGGTAGTTGATGAGAGCCAAGCAATGGAATATCCACACAGCAGGTGTCTTTTCTTGTGCTTTTATTTTACCCAAAACGGTAAACAGTAAAACTTGAGATAAATAGCAAAGATGGATGAGGAGAAGAAATAGCAGATTCAGGCTTAACCATACGGAAACAATCCTGCTTCCAACGATACCTTACTTTCGTCGCCACTCCAGCCAGAGTGGGTATAGTATACCTGGGCAGGCCTCTCACACCGACCTGGCAGCCAGAGTATCACTCGGAACTTTGAGGGAAAAGATCTCTGCCACAGACCCTCCCTAGAACTTAGATCCTGTAGACAATTCTCCTTGGTAGAATTTGTGTTAGAATCGCCTTCAGGTAGTATTTTCAATCCGGTTACCGACTGACAGGTTGCTGACATCCAACCTTTCAGTGTCCGGTTACCTTGATCCCCATTGGATCGCCAGCCTCTCTTGGCTCTCCTCAGGCGGACTCCCTACCGAACAGCTATCTCGCTTGGGATGTTCTCAGAATTGGGGACCCAGTCGAATACTGGGGCCCCGCCACAGCTTTAAATGTTCCGGGCCAACATGGTCCCGGAACCAGGAACAACGCGTGGCACGCCTTCCCCCGGCCTGGTAGGCCATCTCGCCGGGGGCCGTGATGTGTGGTCACACTAAAGGTGGGTGCCACCTCAGGAAAAGAACCCCGCCCCAATTGCGTCTGCTCCAGAAGTACCCTCCCCTAGCATGCCCCGCGAGAGAAACTCCCTCCCGATTGGCTGCTGGCAAGAGGCACCCCAGCCTGAACTCCACTGGCGCCACCTGTCTCCCCGGGGTGGTAAAGCACCCCGGGAACAACATAATGGACCCACAGCACAGCCCAGCTGAAACAGAGACCCATTGTAGAATTGCAATCAGAGTCAACTATACTCTGATTATCCCTTAACTTTTAATAGCACCGGTACTTGGAAGTACACAGGCGCTACACACTCCCCCCACTTGAACAGACACTGTCCCCAGTGTCCGCCAAGCTGGTGTTCAAACCTGAACACCTTAACCTGAACCTGCTTTGACAGAAAAGGAAGAAATAGAAAAGAATAGGAACACATAAGAATATAAAACATTTCTTTGTACAATATTCACAATGAAACATCACGATATTAGACATTCCTAACTATCTAGTCTGCCCCATTCTCCGACAGTCTTGATAGATGATCAACAACCTGCAAAACAAAAATGGAAGAACACACACGCAAAAATATATACACACACAGTCGCTGAGGGTGAAATGAAGCTGCACCTTTCCTTTTTAAACAAAGGCGAAACCTTTTTTCCTCCCAAAGAGGCACATCAATTGTAAGTGCTAGGGTTTCCTCAAACTGAAAGCCTGAGAGAAACATGTAAAGAAATATATACAATCTACTCTGCGCTGGCAGAAGTTGCAGAACACTGCCCCTAGCGGTCAGTGCGCTGGTACTGCCAGCATAAGGCAGTCCACTGTTCACTTCAGAACAAATAGCAGCAATAGGGAGATATAGAAAATGGTATCTTCTCCTCTTTTCTTTTTCCTGGTGCGGTGAAGAAGCCGGCAAGACCCTATCCTTTCTAACTGGTTAAACCCCCCAAAGTTCTGCACAAGCAACAAAATGTGGATCCGGTGGGATGAAAACACAAACTGGAAAGGGGCAACAGTTCTTGTCCGTAACTTCTTCAAAAGTATTAATAAAGGTGACAACACAGGCATTAGGTCTACCTGTAAAACCGTGGGTCCGGCAGAGCAATAATGTCCCCTCCGGAAATTGGTAGTGGTGACGGAAAAAACTTGATCCACTCTCCCGGGACATTTAAAGACCACTTTATCATTAAACATATATCGGCCAGGGCTCCAGTCCTTAAGACAGCTCTCAAACCTGTATCCCACACAGACAAAGGCATACTCCGTCTCACGGTCAGTCTTTGGGACTTTCAGATATTCCCAGACAGCATCCCTGTACCAGCCCTCTCTTGCTTGCTCAATCACGGGCAGAAGGGCTGGAGGCACATAGGGGTATTCCCATCCGTATTCAGCGGCCACTTTTGGCATAATAATGCGCTGCAAGCGGGCCAGTCTGGGCAAAACACGGTGATCACCAAGTCCTGGTAACACCATGGCATCAGGCGCCCTTTTTAGTAAGGCAGTGCGACAGGTATGGGGTTGGCGACACTGGTGCTGGGCACATCAACTCCCCATGTTAGCTGCGGGACACTTGCACTTGGTGCGCTCCGGCCGGAGGGTTTCTTTCGCCTTCGAGACTTGTTGGCTCGGGAACCTCCTCCAAATGAAGACTCAGGAAATTCAGGCTCGAACCAGTGATCATCCCCGCCGTCAGACAAGGAGTCTAGGTCGGAGGTGTCATACTCCTCAGCAGGCAGATAGGTGCGTCCCCCAGCAGGGACGTTAGTCAAGTCACTCGTTTGGGCAGGCAGGCCTCGACCGCAGCCGCGGGAAACCTGTGCGGGGCCCACTTTGGCAATGGCGCGCCATACAGAGACCACATTGGTAGCCGTAGCCTCCGGTACAGCATCTGTTTGCACACTGGTACACATTCTTTCTCTTCCACTTTGCTTACCTCCGGCGATCTGATTGACGAAACAGCCGATGGCAGGGTAAGCGTAGATGAGATGGTCGTAACCTCCGAATCAGCGACCACAGTCGTTTTGGAGGGTTCCAGCCATGGGGCCTCCTCCTCCGCGGTTACAGTCCCATTTATCCAGTCCATCTTGTACTCCCGGGGAGTTTCGGTCGGTGGCTCGATTTGGAACAGATAGGCCCGGCACCTCTTTCACCGAGCAAACGGCAGGATCCGTATGACCAGCTCCGAGCAGCGGGGGCAGGACAGTCCGAGGGCCTCCACGCTTCCGCTTGAGAACCGCACAAACTTCCCCAGGGTCCGGATCCCGGTATCGGTCAAAGGTACTCCAGCCGGAGTAGCGGGCATTGCGTTGACTCCCGGTACAGACATCGGGGGTCTCATTTTTCCAAAAGGCGGTGAAGGAGCAGACATGTCTGCACGTGTCTTTCTCTCGTGGGCGGGCAATCACTCTGCTGCTTGGTGCCAAACTCGCCCTACGTCTCACGCAGGGGTGGGTAACTCCTCCCACTTAAAGTTATTTTCTGGGCGTGTTGCAGGCACACGTCACTCCGCTGCACGTGCGCCCAGACTTTTGCTACCTGAAGTTAACTCCTTCCTCACTGCACAGTCCAACACCACGACAATTCCTGGCTCTCAATGGCAGAATAAAAATCTCATAGTTCCGTTGTCAGAGGCAACAGCCGATCCCGGACGAGCCCCCACGTGTAGCGCTCACCCCCGAAGGAGCCGCTGGTTATAGATTGGGTGGCATGTTACCTCTACGATTCCGCCGTCTAGGGTAGTTGATGAGAGCCAAGCAATGGAATATCCACACAGCAGGTGTCTTTTCTTGTGCTTTTATTTTACCCAAAACGGTAAACAGTAAAACTTGAGGTAAATAGCAAAGATGGATGAGGAGAAGAAATAGCAGATTCAGGCTTAACGATACGGAAACAATCCTGCTTCCAACGATACTTTACTTTCGTCGCCACTCCAGCCGGAGTGGGTATAGTGTACCTGGACAGGCCTCTCACACCGACCTGGCAGCCAGAGTATCACTCGGAACTTTGAGGGAAAAGATCTCTGCCACAGACCCTCCCTAGAACTTAGATCCTGTAGACAATTCTCCTTGGTAGAATTTGTGTTAGAATCGCCTTCAGGTAGTATTTTCAATCAGGTTACCGACTGACAGGTTGCTGACATCCAACCTTTCAGTGTCCGGTTACCTTGATCCCCATTGGATCGCCAGCCTCTCTTGGCTCTCCTCAGGCGGACTCCCTAACGAACAGCTATCTCGCTTGGGATGTTCTCAGAATTGGGGACCCAGTCGAATACTGGGGCCCCGCCACAGCTTTAAATGTTCCGGGCCAACATGGTCCCGGAACCAGGAACACCGCATGGCACGCGCACCCCGGCCTGGTAGGCCATCTTGCCGGGGGCCGTGATGTGTGGTCACCCTAAAGGTGGATGCCACCTCAGGAAAAGAACCCTGCCCCAATGGCGTCTGCTCCAGAAATACCCTCCCCCAGCATGCCCCACGAGAGAAACTCCCCCCGATTGGCTGCTGGCAAGAGGCCCCCCAGCCTGAACTCCATTGGCACCACCTGTGTCCCCGGGGTGGTATAGCACCTGGGAACAACATAATGAACCCACAGCACAGCCCAGATGAAACAGAGACCCATTGTAGAATTGCAATCAGAGTCACAGTCAACTATACTCTGATTATCCCTTAACTTTTAATAGCACCGGTACTTGGAAGTACACAGGCGCTACAAATACATTGTTAGAAACGTGATCTTTCAAGAACCTTTTTTCCATCCTGCTCGTTTTCTAATCACGATTGTCAAAAAATAATGTTGATTTGACCCCACTGATGATTACAAAATCAGATAAATGTTTTTTGTGACATCCTCTCAGGTTCGTGCCCTCGCTCCTGCCCCATGGGCTGTGCTCTTGCGCAGTTTGTCACCAGTCACCACAGCCGGTGACAGATCACTGTACCCGCCCACTGCCAGTACCATGAGATCGCTGTAGCTAATCACAGCAGATCACATGACAGTTGTACACAATAAAAGGCTTTGATTCATGCCATTCATTGTTTACTATTGTGATAAGCTCTGTGATTGGTCACAGTCATGGCCAATCACAGCCTATCTGTACCATGTGATCAGCTGTGGCCAACATAGATAATCACAATAGTAAACACTGAATGAGTAGTTTTTATTCAGAAAAAAAAATGATTGCATATAACTGAAAATTCACAGTTTAAGCAATCATAGTATGTAAAAAAAAAAAAAAACTGATCAACTTCCCAGAGTAGTACAGTGTTACTATGGTAACACTGTATTGCTCTGGTCACTATATGTAAAAAATAAATAAAAATAAATAGAGAAAAAAATAAAAAATACATTTAGTAAGTAATAAAAAATCTGACAAAAATGTATTACAAAATTATGAAATTTATGAACATATAATTGTCACCAGTCAATGTCCCTGATCATCGCCACACCAGTTATATGATGATGCTGTACTGCACTGGTGACAGTATGTGAAAACGTTTAAAAAATATTTTTATTTTTATTTTTTTATTTCTTAATTTTTCAACAAATCATGACCAAAAATTACAACTTCAAAAAACTTGTCATGCCTCTTACTAAATACCTTGGACTTTCTACTGTCTACTTTCCAAAAAGGTCATGATACAGGAGATGGCCAGAGACAACAGACATGATACAAGAGATGGCCAGAGACAACAGACATGATACAAGAGAATGCCAGAGACAACAGATATGATACAAGAGAATGCCAGAGACTGCAGACATGATACAAGAGAGGGTCAGAGACTGCAGACATGATAGAGGAGATGGTCAAAGACAGTAGACATCCTTCAGGAAATGGTCAGAGACTCACGACATGATACAGGAGATGATCAGAGACTGCAGACATCCTACAGGAGATGGCCAGAGGCAACAGACATGATACAAGAAATCGTCAGAGACTGCAGACATGATACAGGAGATGGTCAGAGACTGCAGACATGATACAAGAGATGGTGAGAGACAGTAAACACGATACAAGAGATGGTCAGAGACTGCAGACATGGTACAAGAGATGGTCAGAGACAGTAGACACGATGCAAGAGATGATCAGAGACTGCAGACATGATACAAGAGATGGTCAGAGTCTGCAGACATGATACAGCAGATGGCCAGAGACAACAGACATGACACAGGAGATGGTCAGAGACAACAGACATGACACAGGAGATGGTCAGAGACAACAGACATGACACAGGAGATGGTCAGAGACAACAGACATGACACAGGAGATGGTCAGAGACAACAGACATGACACAGGAGATGGTCAGAGACTGAAGTCATACTACAGAAAATTGTAAACCCATTGAATACGGAGGATCATCACGACAGCCCGGTGACTCTTATTTTCGGACTCGGGCCATGAATGGAATCCTTCCTAGGACTCTAAGCACTGGGTTCCTTTATCCAAATCCTGAGCCCGGAGGAGTCCACACATTGTCGGGGGGGGGGGGGATCCTATAAATACACCCCATACACAGCACTGAGCTCATGGAAAGTCCCGGTATAGATTTCCCAGAATTCCTCTGCCCTTCCCAGAGATTACATTCCAACACTGCAATGATGACCCTGCAAGGTGCCGCTCTGATACTCAATACCCCCAGCACACCGGGATCCATAGCCGTTTACAGGGGTCACTGCCTGGGGCATAAACTCTCTCCAACGTCCTCTCACCTCTGTCCCCACACCCCTTCACCATGAGGACAGACATCAGGCCATACCTCACCCTGTCTGCCTGAGGCCTCGCACACACGACCAAGGAACTCGTCGTAAATGAAACATCGTTTTCCTCGACGAGTTTCTTGTCAGGCTTGTCGAGAATCTTGTCAAGCTTTCTTTGCGTACACACTGTCAAGACAAAATCTCGTCGTTCTCAAACGCGGTAACGTACAACACGTACGACGGCACTATAAAGGGGAAGTTCGATTCCACTGGTGCCACCCTTACTAATCTCATGTTACTGCGTGTTGGTAAAAGTTTGGTGAGAGACGATTCGCGCTTTTCAGTCTGTTACAGCGTGATGAATGTGCTATCTCCATTACAAACCCTACTTTTACCGAAGGTGCGCTCCCATCTCATACTTTATGTTGCGCATGCGCGGGTTTCTATGCATACACATGAACGTGTTCCTTGTCGTAAACCAGCCTGACGAGAAACACCACGAGGAAATTGAGACTCCCAGACGAGGAAAAAGAGAACTTGTTCTCTTTTTTGCTCATGGAGATCCATGACGAAAAACATACACACAACCGTTTTCCTCGGCAAAAAAGCTCTGCGACCAAGTTTCTTGATGGATTCTGTTAAGGAAAACGGTCGTGTGTACGAGGCCTGGCACATAGCGACTCAGGAAGGGTACGGGGGGAAGAAGCAATATAAATACTGGCCATACATGGAGAGATATTGCAGAAACTGCAATTAAATAAGAGGATCAAAAGCAATTAAAAGAAAAAAGGAAACTATGCAATCTGATTGTACAATCGCATTTAGATCTACCGACAACAATGCAGTGCGGTGCAGGGACTATGCTCTATGTAGAGCAAGGACCTTCCTGATTGGATACAGACTGATTGGCTTAGGTAGGTCCTTATATTATATAGTTCTGGTAAATCTAAAGTTGATTGTACAGAGATTGCACGGTCAGATTGTAACACGTATTGTAACAGGCCTTGTTTAGTTAAAAAAGAGGGATGGTGGGGTTGTTTTCAGATACAGATGACAGTGTCTCACAATCCCATGGTTGAGTAAATTAAAAAGAAAAAGAACAATTTGGGAGAGAAGGACACTCCCCCAAATTTGGGGATTTTAATGTGAGAGGTGTCAAATGCTATAAAAAGAAAAACACACTAAACACAGATTGGTTTATGAAAATATATCAAAATGTAATAATAATTGTTAAAAACAATTTCCAACGATTAATATGGACCACAGTAGTTACAAAAGCAGGGTATATGACAGTATGCAGGTAGCCAACAAGTTTCACACAGAGGTGCTTCGTCAGGGCCTTGCAACTTTTCTTTTGAATAGTGTGGTCTGTGTACGACATAAAAGTACGTCATTAACCACTTCCCGACCGCCGCATGTATATGTACGTCCACAGAATGGCACGTACAGGCAAATGGGCGTACATGTACGTCCTTGCCTTCTAGCGGGTGGGGGGTCCGATCGGGACCCCCCCCGCGCTACATGCGGCGGTCGGGTTCCCTCGGGGAGCGATCCGGGACGACGGCGCGGCTATTTGTTTATAGCCGCTCCGTCGCGATCGCTCCCCGGAGCTGAAGAACGGGGAGAGCCGTGTGTAAACACGGCTTCCCCGTGCTTCACTGTGGCGGCGTATCGATCGAGTGATCCCTTATATAAGGGAGACGCGATCGATGACGTCACACCTACAGCCACACCCCCCTACAGTTGTAAACACACACTAGGTGAACCCTAACTCCTACAGCGCCCCCTGTGGTTAACTCCCAAACTGCAACTGTCATTTTCACAATAAACAATGCAATTTAAATGCATTTTTTGCTGTGAAAATGACAATGGTCCCAAAAAATGTGTCAAAATTGTCCGAAGTGTCCGCCATAATGTCGCAGTCACGAAAAAAATCGCTGATCGCCGCCATTAGTAGTAAAAAAAAAAAAATTAATAAAAATGCAATAAAACTATCCCCTATTTTGTAAACGCTATAAATTTTGCGTAAACCAATCGATAAACGCTTATTGCGATTTTTTTTACTAAAAATATGTAGAAGAATACGTATCGGCCTAAACTGAGGGAAAATTTTTTTTTTAGATGTGTTTTTGGGTGATATTTATTATAACAAAAAGTAAAAAATATTGAATTTTTTTCAAAATTGTCGCTCTATTTTTGTTTATAGCGCAGAAAATAAAAACCGTAGAGGTGATCAAATACCACCAAAAGAAAGCTCTATTTGTGGGGGGAAAAAGGACGCCAATTTTGTTTGGGAGCCACGTCGCACGACCGCGCAATTGTCTGTTAAAGCGACGCAGTGCCGAATCGCAAAACCTGGCCTGGGCATTTAGCTGCCTAATGGTCCGGGGCTTAAGTGGTTAATACACAACATATAATATAACATAATACATTACATATTTATATTGGTAAAAAAGGTAGGGTCACCATACTGGTCACAATCAACTTTATATTTACCAAAACTATGTAATATGAGGGCCTACCTAATCCATCCAATCATTTTGTATCCAATCAGGCAGACCCACGCTATGCGCAGCTGATGGTAGATCTAAGACTCAGTTTCCACTTGTGCGACTTATCATGCGACATGGGACTGCAAAGTCCCATGACAAGTCGTACCCCATGATTTCCAATAAGTACCGTTCATATCTGTGTGACTTTAAAGTAGTCCCTGCACTACTTTGGTCCGACTTTAATACACAGGTATTGCTTCAAGTCGCATCAAAATCATGACAAAAATCTCGGCACAAACGTGGGACTCTCAGGTCGCAATAGTGGAAACCTAGGCTAAGGCTCCATTCACATCAATGGGCCAGATTCAGTAAGCAATTGCGCCTGCGTAACCATAGTTACGCAGCGCAATTGCTGACTTGCGCCGGCGTAACAAGTTCTCCTGATTCAGAGAACTCGTTACGCCGACTGCAGCCTAAAATCTGCGTGGCATAAGGCTCTTATGCCACGCAGATTTTAGGCTGCATTCTTGCGATGACCGCTAGGGGGCGCTCCCATTGTGGTCAGCGTATAGTATGCAAATTGCATACTTACGCCGATTCACAACGTTGTGCGAGCCCTGCGTACGCAAATTACGTAGTTTGCGTACGTCGGGTTTCGCGTAAGGTTGCACATCCTAATAGCAGGCGCAGGCAATGCTATAGGATACCCGTCGTTCCCGCGTCGCGACGTTCGAAATTTATGTGATTTGCGTAAGTGATTCGTGAATGGCGCTGGACGCCATTCACGTTCACTTTGAAGCAAATGACGTCCTTGCGACGTCATTTGCCGCAATGCACATCGGGAAAGTTTCCCGACGGAGCATGCGCTCTACGCTCGGCACGGGAGCGCGCCTAATTTAAATGATTCCCGCCCCCTACGGGATCATTTACATTAGGCGCCCTTACGCAGGGCAATTTTAAAGAGCGCACACGCAATTTACGGAGCTACTGCTCCGTGAATCGCGCGCGGCGCAGATAATTTGCAGGGGCGCAGGGCAAAAACGCTGCCCTGTGCCTCTGTAAAAAAAGGGGCAAATCGTACCTGAATCTGGGCCAATGGGTTTTTTCATGCTTTTTGTAGAAACACATGACATTTTTTTTAACATTGGCTCCTATGGAAAACTTTCACATCAATGCATTTTTGGAAAGGCTCAGGGACTTTTTTAACTGCTTCAGCCCAGAAGATTTGGCTACTCAATGACCGGACCATTTTTATCGCGATACGGCACTGCGTCGCTTTAACTGAAAATTGCGCGGTCATGCAACATTGTACCCAAACAAAATTGACGTCCTTTTTTTCCCACAAATAGAGCTTTCTTTTGGTGCTATTTTCTCATCTCTGCGGTTTTTAGTTTTTGCGCTATAAACAAAAAAAGCGCAAAAATTTTGAAAAAAACACTTTTTGCTATAATAAATATCCCAATTTAAAAAAAAAATCGCAATAAGCGTATATTGATTGGTTTGCGCAAAAGTTATAGCGTCTACAAACTATGGAAAAGATTTATGGCATTTATATGGGTTTTTTTTTCTTTACTAGTAATGGCAGTGATCTGTTTTTTTGCAGTATTGCGACGTTGCGGCAGACAGGTCGGACACTTTTGACACATTTTTGGGACCATTGACATTTACAGAGCGATATGCACTGATTGCTATGTAAATGTCACTGGCAGCCAGGGAAGGTGTTAACACTAGGGGGCAATCAAGGGGTTAACTGTGTTCCCTAGTTTGTGTTCTAACTGTGGGGGGGATGGGACTGACTAGGAGAGATGACAATTTGTGGTTTCTATTTTGTAGAAACACACGCTCTCTCCTCCGACAGCACAGGTATTTGTGTGTTTACACACACAAACCCCCGTGCTGCCACTCACGCACAAGATCATGCGTGGCCGGTGGCAATCGCAGCCACGCACACCGGGTTCCCCACTGTGCAGGTGGCGCTCACGTGCCCTCTGCCCTCTGGTGGCTCTCCTGGGCAAAGCCGTATATGTATGGAGTTTCGCCCAGGAGAGCCATTCTGCCGCAGTATATCTGCGTGAGCCTGTCAGGAACCGGTTAAACGCATAACGGTGCTTTTTTTGTGCGCTTTTTTTGGTTCAATAGACTTTAATTGAGAAGCTGCAGAAAAACATACCACGATTTGCGTTTGTAAGGCCGGGTTCACACCTATGCGAATTGAGTGTGGCTTAAACCGCATCCAATACGCAGAGCATTTCTAAATACATTGTTTTCAATGAGGCTGGTTCACATTTGTGCGATGCATTCGCACTGCACATTGCAGAAAAAACGTGTGCGTATTTTAGGCATTGCGGTGCGGCTCAGGTGCGAATTCAGCCCCATTATCTTCTATGGGTACGCAGCTGATTCGCAGATGTGTTCATTTCTCTTCAGGATTTGTCTCATACAGCTCAATACACTTCCCCCCTCTCCCAGGTCTCCAAATTCGCAGCTAATCTGCAGCTAAAACGCAGTGGATCTGCTGAACACTTCTCTTATCTCTCTGCAGAGATAAGAGAGCTGAAATTCGCACCGCACTAGTGTGATTCCGGCCTTAATCTGCCCAACCACAACATTTTCAAAAAAAAAAGCAAAACACAAATCGCGGTAAAATCGCAGCAAAAACACAGTAAAAAAAAAACACAGCAAAAATCACTGCAGAAACGCTCAAAAGCAACATGCATAGATGTGAGTCAAGCCTAAAGGACATTGTACAACCAGATTGAAATGTGTATGGTGAGCTGAGCTGTCGGATGATGTCAGGCGGGTGGTTCTGTCTCTATCACAAATCCCTTATTGGCAGGATCACTCTAGAGGCTGCCTGTCTGTCTCTATGGAATCGCTCCCTCTGATGCAGCAAAATGCTGATGTCGCTGCTGAATCTCCATTGCTGGCAATGGAAGTGACACCTGGAGGGTGCGGAGTGAGACGCTCACAGTGTGCAGTGAAATCAGAGTCCATTTCAGTCCAGGAGAGGAACTTGCAAGACTGAAGGGAAGGCTGGAGGTCAGCTTTGTGAATACTCCCTCTAGTGGTGATATGTATATCAGAGAATTAAATCTTTATAATAAACCTGAATAACAATTACAACAGGAGCAGCCCATCTATTAAAGGAACACTAAAGGCGACTGTATCACTCGGCCCCGGTGCGCCGAATCATCCGCTGTGGTTGACAGCAGCGCCAGCCAATGGCTGCGCTGCTATCAATCCATCCAGCCTAGCCAATCAACGGCCAGGCTGGGAACCGAAGAGGATCACGTGGACGTGCGCGGGACTTTCGAGGGGTCAGGTAAATAAAATGGGGGTTCGGGGGGGGGGCGGTACCGTCGGATGTTTTTTCACCTTAATGCATAGGATTACCTTTACAACCCCTTTACGGGCGTACAGGCGCCGCCTCCACTATCCATGCATCCGGCCCCTTTCAGAATGCCGGGCTCATGAATTCCAATGGGAGGGTTTTTTTTTTTGAAGCACCGATTAGAGCCAAAGGCTCTATTAGGCTTAAAAATACGTTGAGCTCGGGGCGCAGAGCATTGCGCTATGAGCCCACCCAGGCGTGTCAGAACTCCAAAATAATATTACCTCACTGAATCGTTTCTCCGCCAATCAGGAAGCGCAGGTCTGAGACACGTTTCCCGATTGACTGAAAGGAGAAGCGTTCTGATTGGCCGCCGAGGAGGAGGGAGGAGACGAAAGCCGCCAAGCAGGGGAAGGGGAAGCTTGATTGTGATGCCCATGGAGGAGAGCAGGCGAAGCCGCCCGTGATTGGCCACCGTGGATTGGGGTAAGAGTACCGACCGACAAAAAAATTACCACCAGCTGCCACTGAATTACAATAATAAAACAATGTAACCGTGCAGGAGCACCTACAGAGAGGTGAATGTTGTCAATCGCCGCTGGTGTCCCGCGATCGGTCTCCGGAGCTGAAGAACGGGGAGAGGTGTGTGTAAACATAGCTTCCCCGTTCTTCACTGTGGCGCCGTCATCGATCGTGTGTTCCCTAATATAGGGAACCACAATCAATGACGTCACACCTACAGCCACACCCCCCTACAGTTAGAAACACAGATGAGGTCACACTTAACCCCTTCAGCGCCCCCTTGTGGTTAACTCCCAAACTGCAATTGTCATTTTCTCAGTAAACAATGCATTTTTAATGCATTTTTTGCTGTGAAAATGACAATGGTCCCAAAAATGTGTAAAAATTGTCCGAAGTGTCCGCCAAAATGTCGCAGTTACGAAAAAAACGCTGATCGCCGCCATTAGTAGTAAAAAAGAAAGAATTAATAAAAATGCAATAAAACTATCCCCTATTTTGTAAACGCTATAAATTTTGCGCAAACCAATCGATAAATGCTTATTGCAATTTTTTTTACCAAAAATAGGTAGAAGAATGCGTATCGGCCTAAACTGAGGAAAACATTTTTTTTTTTATATATGATTTTAGGGGGATATTTATTATAGCAAAATGTTAAAAATATTGCATTTTTTCAAAATTGTCGCTCTATTTTTGTTTAAAGCGCAAAAAATAAAAACCGCAGAGGTGATCAAATACCACCAAAAGAAAGCCCTATTTGTGGGGAAAAAAGGACGCCAATTTTGTTTGGGAGCCACGTCGCACGACCGCGCAATTGTCAGTTAAAGCAACGCAGTGCCGAATCGCAAAAACTGGCCAGGTCCTTTAGCTGCCTAAAGGTCCGGGTCTTAAGTGGTTAAACGGTCATCCAAAGCTCTACAAAGTCTCCAGGATCTAGATACCAGGTGATACCAGGTACCACGGTCCTCAGGAAAGATGTGCTGGAAATGGAGCAAGTACAAAGAAGAGCAAAGCTAATAAAGGGTCTGGAGGATATTAGTTATGAGGAAAGATTACAAGCACTGAACTTATTCTCTCTGGAGAAGAGACGCTTGAGAGGGGATATGATTTCAATTTACAAATACCGTACTGGTGACCCCACAATAAGGATAAGGCTAGGTTCACATCACGATTTTAACATCCGATAAACGGACCGTTAAATCGGATGGAATCGTATCTGACAAAATCGTATGAAAATCGGACAGTCATCCGATTTAGTACGATTTAGATTGACCACAATATAAAAAAAAATCGGACACGATTTCAATACAATTTCAAATCAGGACCAAAAAACGTGGTCAAACACGTTTTTTGATGCGATTTTAAATCGTATCAAATCGTATGCGGATCAAATCGGATGCACTTGGGGACCTACATTAATGAATGGAAGTGAATGGATACGTTTTGCCATACAGATTTGGACGATTTAAAACCGAAAATCGTGAGAACAGGTAGGATGATAAAATCGTGGTGTGAATGCACCCTAACACTTTTCCGCGAAAGGACATTTAAATAGACTCACGCCCATTCACTAAAATTAGAGAAAAAACGATTTAACCGGAAACTGCGTAGAGGGTTCTTTATGGTAAGAGTGGTAAGAATGTGGAATTCTCTTCCACAAGCAGGGAGCATAGATAATTAAAAAAAACTATTAGATTGGCACCTAAACGACCACAACATGCAGGAATATACAATGCAATATTGACATAAAAGCGCACACACAGGTTGGACTTTTTTCAACCTTAGCAATTATGTAATTATGTAACTATATAAGATGTGGACATAGGAATGGGGGCTTCGTACTATCTGAAGTTCTACAAAGCCCCCGGGATCTAGATATCAGCTAAGTTGTGGACCTAGGAATTGAGGGTTCCCCCCCATTCTGAGCTGTACAAAACCTCCAGGATCTAGATACCAGGTAAGATGTTGATCAAGGAATGGAGGCTTCATCCCATCTGAAGCTTTACAAAGTCTCCAGGATCTGGATAAGATAAGATGTGGATCTAGGAATGGAGACTTCATTCCACCAAAGCCCTACAAAGCCTCCAGGGTCTAGATACCAGATGTGGACTGAGGAATGGAGGCTTCATCCTATCTGAAGCTCCACAAAGCCTCCAGGATCCAGATACCAGGTAAGATATGAACCTAGAAATGGAGGCTTTATCCCATCCAAAGCTTTACAAATTCTCCAGGATCTAGATACCAGGTAATATGTGGACCTAGGAACAGAGGCTTCCATGCCATCCAAAGCTCTACCAAGCCTCCAGGATCTAGATGCCAGGTTAGATGTGGACCCAGGAATAGAGGCTTCATCCCATTCCAAAGCTCTACAAAGCCTCCAGGATCCAGAACAAAACGTATTAAGATTCTGGGAAAACCAAAAGTTTGAATTCTTCAGATTAGTCATCAACCCTGGGGCCCCTTAATTTGAAGAATGTAAGTGACCCATGCTTGCCTACGATCCTGCCCACCAAGACACAATTTCTATACAGAGTATAAGGTTGCCTTTTCTAATTTGTGTGAGCTGCATTCCAGACATAGAATGCCTGGCACTCTTCTCCTCCTGCCAGGCCAGTAACACTGTATCTGCTTTTGCATATCTCAGCCGGTGCTGACGCAATGCCACACAGTTTTGTCTACTCTCTTATCAAGGTCGCTGGCTTAACCGCATCCTACCTGGCCAAAAGCCACAGACGGATGCCCAAAACCACACCATGATATCTCAGAAAGGACACCAGAGTCCGTTGGGAGACGGATGTCCCAGCAAGCACCCACACTTTAGTTTGTGATATCTTTTCGTTACTGACAGTGATGTGACCTGAAGCTTTATTGGTACTGTTGCAAAAAAGCCACAGGGTGTATCCTAAGATTACAAAGGGGTTTTGTATACCAAAACACCATTAAAGATGAGGCCAGAGCAAACCTATAATAAAACAAATAAACGCAGTGCCTCTATGACAGGATAAAAGAGAAGCCAGGAAACCCATTTCCGCCTGCCCCAGTGTCCCTTTAAAAAGTTCCGGTTCCGTCGGCTACTGATCTTTACACTCAGTTCACACTATGAACCGCATGTGAATTGCACAGGAACTGCACCGCATTCCTGTGCAATTCGCATGTGATTCAGTGTGGTGCTTCTCCTATGCTGTGAGGTGTCATGCTGCGCAGGTGTGAATGGGGCCTTGGTACTCTACTTGGGTTTTGGCAGGGTGGGGCTTTAGGAGTAGTCTAATAGGACTGTTGGTGATGTGCACATGAGCAGAGAACCCCCTTCTCCCCGCCACCCATCCGGCTCATTATTTAAAGCAGTTGGATTTAATGGAAATCACAGAGGTCAGAGAGTGGTTTGGGGTTTTCGAAGGCGGTCAGTTTGGTGTTGGTGTGAAATGATGGGCGACTGATCTTTTGGTATGGCATCTTCTACTTCATTATGGTCAACTTGGTCATCAGTAGGGATGAGCTTCGTGTTCGAGTCCAACATTGTATGAACGACTGTTCGTCGAAATACGAACGTTACGGGTCGTTATTCGAGTGGTGTATCACGCCCCATAATTCACTGCGGCATCGCAGTGCATTGCTGGCTGATGATTGGCCAAGCATGCACTATGTCCTGCATGCTTGGCCAATCACAGCTTGCAAAAAAGCCAGGGTGGCTTTGGCCAATTATGGCTCAGGGGGTTTAGTACACGCCCCACACTATATAAGGCCGCCTGGAAGTCGGCCTTGTGTAGTGTTTTGCGGTGGTTAAGAGTGGACAGAGAGAGACAGAGAGAGAGAGAGTGTAATTTTTTTCAGTTAGATAGAGCAGGCAGGCTAGTCAGTTGGAGTTACAGTGTGTAGAGGATATATATGCATCCCAGGTGTTGTATATATATTTATACACTGTATTGAGTTTAGCTAGATCCGCTCTTCCTAATATACTGACAGGCAGGCAGGTGATTGTGCTAGCTGCAGTATTCTCATGTGGTGTACTGTCTGTGTTCTCTGCACAGTGTTCACCTAAATCTACGTGGTGTGTGTACTGTCTGTGTCCTCTGCACAGTGTGCACCTAAAGCTACGTAAAGCTGGTGTTTCTCATATTTATTCCTAGAGGCAGGGATCTGCTCATATTAATACCACAGACAGGGATCAGCAGGTATTGTCAGTATTTGTGCAGCTACATCTCCCTGCAGGCCATTAGTATGTCTGGAAGGACAACAAGGAGAGGCAGAGAGTCACAAGCCGATAAAAGAGGGCAAGCAGGCTCTGCGTCTAGAGGCAACGGTGCTGGTCATGGACACGGTGCATCCTCATCAGCACGTGGCCGTAGGACACGCTCGTCCTTTTTTTTCAGCAGCTGGCCGTGTTGAGCCGCAACATGCCAAAGACTTGGTAGAGTGGATGACCAAGCTGTCCTCATCCTTCTCATCCTCTCTCACCCAGGCTCAGGGTACTTTGTCTGGCATAGCAGCTGCCAACGCGGCCTCTTCCCTCTGCTCAATGGCATCAGTCAGAGGCGGCTCTAGGCTTTGTGAGGCCTTAGGCAAATCTGACACAAGAGGCCCCACTCACACCCATAATGGGAAAAATAATTTAAGCGATAAAAATTAACTGTTTAAATATATTAACAGTTTTAAATTCTATGAATTCACCGTTTATAGAATTTTCTCTAACCAATTATTATTTAATCAAATATATATTACATATATATATTATATTTTACAGGCATATTTCTCTATTTACATGAAGGGCAGGTTAATATAACCCAGCCAGCACAGAGTTCTCCCATATAGTCTGCAGGATTCCCCCTTAAAGTGCAAGGAAACTCTAATAAAAAGGGGAATGCTGCGGATCGTGATCCAAGGGGGAACCTGCAGACCTTGGTGTAAAGGGGAACTCTAATGTAAGGGAGGGGTGGAGCTCTGGTGACCAAAGATTACCTGTATATCAGAGTCCACTGCATTCCCCTTTACATCACAGAGTTACAACTTGCATTTAAAATGGGAACTCTAATGTGGAGGGGGCTCTGGAGCACCTTCCACAGAGTGAGAGAGTCACAGACATGATACAGTAGATGGTCAGAGACTGGGGACATAGTACAGGAGATGGTCAGAGACTGCAGACATGGTACAAGAGATGGCCAGAGACTGCAGACATGATGCAGGAGATGATCAGAGACTGCAGACATGATACAGGAGATGATCAGAGACTGCAGACCCGATACAGGAGATGGTCAGATGTGCAGACATGATACAAGAGATCAGTGGCGGCTAGTTCTCACAATTCTTGGAGGGGTTTCTAACAAACTGAAAAATTATAAAACAAAATAGCCGCCACTGTGCCCATCTAGTGCCACCACTGTGCCCATCTAGTGCCACCACTGTGCCCATCTAGTGCCACCACAGTGCCCATCTAGTGCCTGATAGGAGAGAGGAGGAGGAGAAGGAGGCACATCTCCAACGAGGCAGGATGCCCTCTAGGGGTCAGCTTAAGGGCAGCACACTGACTGCATCGCAACGCAGAGCTCCGCATGTGCAGGGCGCTGCTGTCTCTCAGCGTTATTCCAAAAGTTCTTTGGTGTGGGCCTTTTTTGAGACGAGTGCATCAGATCGCACCGCTGCTATTTGCAACATATGTCT
Source organism: Rana temporaria (assembly GCF_905171775.1). Classification (NCBI taxonomy): domain Eukaryota; kingdom Metazoa; phylum Chordata; class Amphibia; order Anura; family Ranidae; genus Rana; species Rana temporaria. Next base: position 200,654,951 of record NC_053494.1, on the reverse strand, counting down.
CAAGCCTATCTCGCGTGGCCAAAACATCACCCGCTTGGGGCACCACATGCTTGACCAGACATATGTCAACCTGCCATGCAGTTCGTTGGCAAGCGTACCTCAAAGACCCACACCAAAGAACAAAGCAGACCTCTCCTTGCTCCTCTTCAGCTGGGATCTCCAACCCAGAGTCCTCTCTGAAGCCTGAACTGATAGGACTAAAGGTGTAGAATTAGGTGTGTCACAGCCAAGTACTTGCGGGCAATCTACTATCGGTACACCAACGTCAGATTGTACCAGACAAATTTCCCTGCCCCAGCTGCTGCAGCTCCAAAAGAAGTTCTCTCCCAGCCATCCACATGCCCAGCGGTTGAATGCTAGCTTAGCTAAATTGCTAGCACTTCAACTTCTGCCTTTTCATTTGCTAGATTCTGCCCCCTTCCGTGAGTTTGTGGAATGTGCGGTACCTCAGTGGCAAGTTCCCAAACGCCACTTTTTCTCACGGAAGGCGATTCCGGCTCTCTACCGGCATGTGGAAGGCAATGTCCATGCCTCGCTGGACAGGGTGGTCAGTGGTAAGGTGCATATTACCGCTGACTCATGGTCCAGCAGGCATGGACAGGGACGTTACCTATCTTTCACAGCACATTGGGTGACTCTGCTGGCAGCTGGGAAGGATGCAGGACAAGGTACAGTAGTGTTGGAGGTTGTTCTGCCACCACGCCTCCAAAATGCTACTACTGGTTGTGACACACCTCTCTCCTCCACCCCCTCCTCTTCTTCCTCTGTGGCCTCTTCCTGTGCTGATGTGTCCTTGGAACCAGCGGTGCTCCGTAGGTGTTCAAGGGGCTACGCAGGTAAGCAGTGTAGTGGCACCAGCACCAGTGCCTAAGGCCCAATTTTTCTGCCCCTGTTTAACAGGGGCATGTAATTACAATTATTGATCTAATATTTCACAGCAGGGCCCATTCCTGCGCCCACCAAGAGTAACTGTGAGGGCTTACAGTGTTGTGGCACCAGCACCACCACCAACAACAACAAAGGCCCAATCTTTCTGCCCCTGTTCAACAGGGGCATGTAATTTCAATTCTTGATCTAATATTTCACAGCAGGGCCCATTCCTGCGCCCACCAAGAGTAACTGTGAGGAATTACAGTGTTGTGGCCCCAGCGCCAGCACCAAAGGCCCAATTTTTCTACCACTGTTCAACAATGGCATGTAATTACAATTCTTGATATGAGTATATACGGCAGGCCCCTACTTTCAAACATCCAACTTACAAACGACTCCTACTTGCAAACGGGAGACAACAGGAAGTGAGAGGAAATCTACCCCTAGGAAGGGTAATTCTCTTCTGTAAGAGGTGTCTCCTGTCCACTGATGCTTTATCACCAATCCTTGTTTCACTAAAAGACCCAAATTTTCAAAAAAACATTTGTTATTGGGACAGAAAGTGAGGTGCAATCTTCTGAACAGATGGGCACAGACAGCAAAACAAATGTTACAGGGGTGATAACCCTTCTCTATGTTTTCCAAAAAGCTTAAAAATAGATTTTTTGGCTGGAGCTACACTTTAAAAAAGTACCAGTTCAAAATTATAAACAGATTCTACTTAACAACAAACCTACAGTCCCTGTCTTGTTTGCACCGCCTGTATACTGCTGTTCAAAGTATATAGGGCCAAAGGGGCAGGTAATGACCTGAGGTGAGGGGGGGGGGGGGGACCCATGCTATTTTTCTCAATGATTTTCATCCATATTGCAGGGACCAGACATTACATTAAAGCCACAAGCAGTTTTAAATGACTTTTTTCTAATAGTAATGTCATTTTGTGCAGGGACAGTTCTAAACACGGGAAACACGTTCCACTTCACAGGCATACCATAGACACCCAGCATGTACGATATTTAAAGGAATTTTTCAAAAACTTTTTTTCACTTTAAGCATCATTAAAATCACTGCTCCCGAAAAAACGACAGTTTTTAAAACTTTTTTTTCCATTGATACATGTTCCCTGGGGCAAGACCCGGGTCCTCGAACCTGTTTTACGACAATAACTTGAATATTAGCCTTTAAAATTGGCACTTTTGAATTTGAACGTTGGAGTCCCATAGACTTCAATGGGGTTCTAAAGTTTGCGCGAACGTTTGGTCCGTTAGAAGGTTCTGGTGTGAACCGAACAGGGGGGGGGGGGTGTATTCGGCTCATCCCTAGTCATCAGTAGCCACACAGGATATAAATCCTCTTTAAGTGCATTAAATGCCTTACGTTCTGTACATAGCCAGCGCAGTGAGCAGAGCTTCGGGAGGGACCCAGCATGCTCCCCCCCTCCTACAGGCTGCCTGCAGAAAATGACAGAAAGGGGTGGAGACAAGACCAGTCATCCTGCACAAAACGAGAGAAAGCAGCAGTGAGAGGAATGGAGGCTTCCTCCCATCCAAAGCTCTACAAAGCCTCCAAGATCTACATACCAGGCAAAATGTGGGCCTAGGAATGGAGGCTTCATCCGTTGCAGGATCTAAGTACCAGGTAAGATGTGGACATTAGATTGGATGCTTCATCTCATCCAAAGGTCTACAAAGCCTCCATTAACTAGATAGCAGGTAAGATGTGGACCTAGGAATGGAGGCTTCATCCGTTGCAGGATCTAAGTACCGGGTAAGATGTGGACATTAGATTGGATGCTTCATCTCATCCAAAGCTCTACAAAGCCTCCATTAACTAGATAGCAGGTAAGATGTGGGCCTAGGAATGGAGGCTTCATCCGTTGCAGGATCTAAGTACCGGGTAAGATGTGGACATTGGATTGGATGCTTCATCTCATCCAAAGCTCTACAAAGCCTCCATTAACTAGATAGCAGGTAAGAAGTGAACCTAGGAATGGAGGCTTTACACTAACTGAAACTCTACAAAGCATCCAGGATCTAGATATCACGTAAGGATGAATGCCCTATGCCATTCAAAGCTCTAAAAAGTCTCTAGGATCTAGATACCAGGAAAGATGTGCACCTAGGTATAATGCCTTTTCTTATCCAAAGCTCTACAAAGCCTCCAGGATCTAGATATCACGTAAGATGTGCACCTACGAAATGGAGGCTTCATCCTATCTGAAGCTCTACAAAGCCTCCAGGATCTAGACGCCAGGTTAGATGTGGTCCTAGGAATGGAAATGTCATCTTATCTGAAGCTCTACAAAGCCTCTAGAATTTATATACAAGGTGAGATGTAGGCCTAGGTCTTCATTACTGGAAGTTCCTGCACAGAGGAAAAGTCTCACACTGACTGCACATATCTAGAAGAAATACACAAAGCTTCCTGTAATAAAGACCGGTCACTACTTCTCTCTCTCTCCTTGTGCGGGATGACTGGTCTTGTCTCCGCCCCCTCCTGTAGTTTTCTGCAGGCAGAGTGTAGTAGGTGGGGCCACAGCTCTCTCTGCACGGGTTATGTACAACAGCACAGTAATGATGCCACTGCTACATTTATACAGTAATATCTGTGCCTATTGAGGAAAAAAAATTAAATAAAAGATCCTTGTGCCCAGAGTTCAGCTTTAAATTCAAGTGCAATGGGAGGAGAGGGGCCCAGAATGGCCCTCTGCCCTGCATGAGGGATGTCAGTGTCACCAACCAAGCCTTCCCCACCAGGGCTGTCTTAATGAGAGGGCACACCTGGGCACTGCCCGGGGGCCCCAGCTGCATGGGGGGCCCCCTGCCCTTTCCCCAAAGGAGCTGGTCCTTGAGCCCGGGCTGCCCCGAAATTGGGGCAGCCCAGGCTGCCCCTCTACATCCCAGTTATCCCCCAGCACTCTGACCCCTCTACACCCTAGATATCCCCTACCTTCTACCTACTTGATTTCTGTTTACATGCACTGTCTCCATTGTAGGGGCCCCAGAGCATTACTTTGCCCAGGGGCCCATGATGCTATTAAGACGGCCCTGTTCCCCACTGAGCTGCTGCTGTCCTACCCAAGAGCACCATAAAAAGCCTGCTGAATCTAGCAGCAATGAACTAGGTATAAAGGGAAATGCTATATTTCTTCAATAGCATTATAGCCAATCTATTTTACTTGTCGCCCGGAGTTGCTCTTTAATGACACTGCAGATCTTATGAGTCTCAAGGCCTTTCCTGAGTGAGGAGGGCTGTTCCCGTGTGAAATGACGGGTCAGCCTGGCCTGATCGCAGTTTTATCCCTGGGCCAAACAATACATTCCAAGCTGAAGATAATATTGTGTGTGCGCCCATCTTCTCCTGGCTGCCAGCTTTGATAATACACTGGAGAATCGGCAAGAAGGCACTGCCTGGGACATCCAGAGCCAACACAGCCAAAAAGAAACTAAGAAAACGTTCTATACTACGGGAAGAGTCCAGAGAGGTGATATACATTAGGGAGAAGTCACGTGTGCGTGGAAAAGTGGAGAAACTACGACAAGATCTCTAGAAGAGCCAAATCAAAGAGACTTGCAACAAAGTTGCATTTGTGGAAGAGAAGGTCAGAACCCAAAGGAGGAAGGACTGCCAGAAAACCACAGAGCCTGGGAGACCGAGAACTGAGAGGACCCCAGTGATCGATAGAGGTGGGATACATTTCCAGTGGACATCACACCACCATGTCTACTACATTGGTCCTTCTCCTGTTTTTGGTCCCATTGTGTGTTAGGATGGGGCAGAGCTGTGAGATTCCAGATGGCGACCGCACATTCATCCTGGACAAGGTGAAGACACAAATTATGGAGGCGCTGGGATCCCCGCCGGTTTCTGCCTTGTCTCAAGAGTCACCGGACAAGCCTCAAATACCTACCAGAGTGGCAAAGAGGATCCTACGGAAAAGGAGCAGCCAAAAAAGTTCTGCTGTCATTGAGGACACTTCTCAGGTCATCCTGTTCCCCTCTTCAGGTTGGTAGATGGGATATCAGCATGGGAAAAAAAGCCCTGTGTGTATGTATACTGTATGTGTGTGTGTGTGTATACTGTGTGGCCCCATAATCTATTGCCTGGGGGCCCCATAATCTCATATTGCCCAGGGGCCCCATAATCTCCTATTGCTCAGGGGCCCCATAATCTCCTATTGCCCGGGGGCCCTATGAGTTGTCAACTCATGGGGCCCCCGGGCAATAGGAGATTATGGGGCCCCTGGGCAATAGGAGATTATGGGCAGCAGAACACCCCCTCCCCCCGCTTCTCAACTTTAATGTGACATGTCACTGTCGGCAGTGCGCCCCCCCCAATGTCATTTTGCTTAGGGCCCCAGGGAGGTCAGGATCGGCACTGATCTAGGCTTACCTGTAGTTGAAAGTGTGTTGTAAGGGTTTACAACCACTTTAATGGCTAATTTACAATAGAGTTAGCCCTCTAAAGTGTGATCTGAGTTGGATCACTTTTCATAGGGTGTTTGATATGCAATGAGGAGGTATTATGTTGCCTCCTCACTGCTTATTTTAACCTCCAAAGTCCCCACCACCACGCTACAACTTTCTGCATTGTGGGCAATGGTGGCGTGGCCTCAGTTACTTGAATGGGCCGGGTTCAGCGGGTGGTACTGCCCACCCGCTGTCAACTCATGGGGCCCCCGGGCAATAGGAGATTATGGGGCCCCCGAGCAATAGGAGATTATGGGGCCCCTGGGCAATAGGAGATTATGGGGCCCCCAGGCAATAGATTATGGGGCCACACAGTATACACACACACACATACAGTATACATACACACAGCGCATTTTTTCAGCAGGAACGTGGGGGAACACAGTTCCGGCACCTCCAGCATTAAATGTCTCCAATGTCTATTGATGCTGGGGGATCTACTGTATTTTTGCAGAGGGGTCTATTGTTGCCAGTGGGGGATCTATTGTTGTTGGGGGGGGGAATTATTGCTGAAAGGGATCGACTGTTGAGGGAGGGGTCTATTGTTGCTGGCTGCTGGAGGGTCTATTCATCCTGGAGGTTGGGGGTCTATTGTTGCTGGCTGCTGGATGGTCTAGTCATCCTGGATGTTGGGGTCTATTGTTGTGGAGGGTCTATTGGGGAGGGGGGGGTCTATTGTTGCTTAGCACCAAAAAATGATACTTGGCTTTGTATTCCCTAAAAGGGGCGGTACTGGGAGGTGGGTAGGGGTGAAACCAAGGAACAGTGCTCAGAGGTGGGTAGGGGGCGGAGACAAGGGGTGACTCGAAATGGGTAAATTCCTGAACCCATTCTCTGAGAAAAAAAGCCCTGCATACACAGTAAACACACACAGACACACAATACACACACACAGTATACATACACACGGATAGCTAGATTCATATAGAGCGCCGCAACTTTAAGGCGGCGTAGCGTATCGTATTTACACTACGCCGCCTTAAGTCAGAGAGGCAAGTACTGTATTCACAAAGTACTTGCCTCCTAACTTACGGCGGCGTAGCGTAAATAGGGCCGGCGTAAGCGCGCCTAATTCAAATTAGGATGAGGGGGCGTGTTTTATGTTAATGTGGTGTGACCTGACGTGATTGACGTTTTTTACGAACGGCGGATGCGCCGTCCGTGTACATATCCCAGTGTGCATTGCGCCAAAGTACGCCGCAAGGACGTATTGGTTTCGACGTGACTGTAAATTAAGTCCAGCCCTATTCACGGTCGACTTACGCAAACGACGTAAAATTTTCAAATTTTGACGCGGGAACGACGGCCATACTTAACATTGACTAGGCCAGCTATTTGATGGAATAACTTTACGCCTGAAAACGCCTTACGTAAACGGCGTATCTTTTCTGCGACGGGCGCACGTAAGTTTGTGAATAGGCGTTTACATATTCTACGCCAAACTCAACCGAAGCGCCACCTAGCGGCCAGCCTAAATATTGCACCCTAAGATACGACGGCACAGGCTGTCGTATCTTAGATAGGTTTAAGTGTATCTCAGTTTGAGAATACACTTAAACTTAGGACAGTGCAGATTCCGAGTTAGGTCGGCGTATCTACTGATACGCCGGCCTAACTCTCTCTGAATCCACCTAAGAATACACATACACACACTGAAAAGGTACTGGAGAGGCGGGGCAGCTATAATCTTGGGATTTTTTAAAAACACAGATTTTTACATACTGTCCCTGGTTTTACTGAGTCTGGCCACCCTGATGGGGCCCCCTAGTGGCAGTGCCCGGGTGCCCGAATGGTCAGTCTGCCCCTGGATATCAGAGCATGCTTTAGGGCTCATTTACACTTGTGGTTGGGGGCAGTAAAAACATGCAGTTCAGACACGTTTTTATGACTCCCAATTGCTCCCCTGAAAGGGGGTGTACACATGTCATGATCATGGGCGTCCGCTCCATAGGGCAAGGGGGAGCAAATGACCCCCCCTGGAAAATCAAGAAGGTGTTGAAGAGCTGAATTATCTCAAGAGCTATTTCACACTGCCAGCTGGCCGCGTTATCGGTAAAGCGCCGCTAAAAAGTGGCATTTTACCATCGTTTTAGCTGCGCTATTCGGTCGTTGGCGGGCACTTTTAACCACCGCTAGTGTTTGAAAAAAAAAATTGAATGCGACTGTATCACCGCTACCAAAGTGCCCCCCCCCCCCTGAAAAGATTTCAGCGGATGCCCATGGTCATGACCCTTCTGTTTAATACACACGATGAGAAAATCTGATGGAAAAAAAACACATTTGGAGTGATCGTCCAATAATCTGATTGTTAGTACACAGCTTTCAAGAAACGATCACGACAGTTCATGCAAAAATATCCAAAGGGACAAGCACAAATTTTTTTTTATTGTAATTGGTACAGTATTTGTATGAAAAAAATTGAGTGACCAAACCGCACATGCTCAGAAAAGAAAGAATATATTACATCACTTGCCAAGTTGTATTCTGTCACTTGAGAATTTTCGTAGCTTTAGTAACCTCTTCCTTTTCTTTATGACAATAGCATGCCAACAAAAAACAGACAATCATTCTGCGATTATCTCATCGTGTGTATGAGGCTTTAGCTTTGCGGCTGCAGCAAGAATTGAACCCCTTGTTGCATTTGGTGGGCAGTACCACCCGCTGAACCCGGCCCATTCAAGTAACTGAGGCCACGCCACAATTGCCCACAATGCAGAAAGTTGTAGCGTGGTGGTGGGGACTTTGAGGGTTAAAATACGCAGTGAGGAGGCAACATAATACCTCCTCACTGCCTATCAAACACCCTATGAAAAGTGATCCAACTCAGATCACACTTTAGAGGGCTAACACTATTGTAAATTAGCCATTAAAGTGGTTGTAAACCCTTACAACACACTTTCCACTACAGGTAAGCCTAGATCAGTGCCGATCCTGACCTCCCTGGGGCCCATGTCACATTAACCACTTAAGGACCGGACCAATATGCTGCTACATGACCCAAGGGGTTTTTACAATTCGGCACTGCGTCGCTTTAACTGACAATTGCGCGGTCGTGCGACGCGGCTCCCAAACAAAAGTGGCGTCCTTTTTCCCCCACAAATAGAGCTTTCTTTTGGTGGTATTTGATCACCTCTGCGGTTTTTATTTTTTGCGCTTTAAACAAAAATAGAGCGACAATTTTGAAAAAAATGCAATATTTTTTACTTTTTGCTATAATAAATATCCCCCAAAAAACATATATAAAATTTTTTTTCCCTCAGTTTAGGCCGATACGTATTCTTCTACCTATTTTTGGTAAAAAAAATCGCAATAAGCGGGTATCGATTGGTTTGCGCAAAATTTATAGCATTTACAAAATAGGGGATAGTTTTATTGCATTTTTATTCATTATTTTTTTTTACTACTAATGGCGGCGATCAGCGATTTTTTTTCGTGACTGCGACATTATGGCGGACACTTCGGACAATTTTGACACATTTTTGGGACCATTGTCATTTTCACAGCAAAAAATGCATTTAAATTGCATTGTTTATTGTGAAAATGACAGTTGCAGTTTGGGAGTTAACCACAGGGGGCGCTGTAGGAGTTATGTTTCACCTAGTGTGTGTTTACAACTGTAGGGGGGTGTGGCTGTAGGAATGACGTCATCGATCGAGTCTCCCTATAAAAGGGATCACTCGATCGATGCAGCGCCACAGTGAAGCACGGGGAAGCCGTGTTTACATACGGCTCTCCCCGTTCTTCAGCTCCGGGGAGCGATCGCGACGGAGCGGCTATAAACGAATAGCCGCGCCGTCGTCCTGGATCGCTCCCCGTGGGAATCTGCCCGCCGCATGTAGCGGGGGGGGGGTCCCGATCGGACCCCCGACCCACGTCAAGCAGAGCACGTACATGTGCCTGTCCGTGCCATTCTGCTGACGTATATTTACATGAGGAGGTCGGGAAGGGGTTAAAGATTAAAGTTGAGAAGCGGGGGGAGGGGGTGTTCTGCTGTCGGAAATTACATCTTACATTAAAGTGAGAAGCGGGGGGTGCTGACTTCTTACCTCTTCTGCCATGCAGCCAATGAGTTGAGAAGCGGGGTGAGGGGCTGAAAATGACTTCATACCAGGCGGGGCCTCTAGTAATTTGGGGGGCCCTCCGCAGATTAAGGCTTACCTGTAGGTGCTAGAAATATCTCCTGAACCTACATGGTTTAGGAGATAATTACTATTGCCCGAATGAGGATTTCTTCTGCGCATGCTCCGATGTATGCGGCGCATGCGCACTTTAGAAAGGTCATGCCGTGCCGTTTCCAGTAAAGGTCATGCCCTGACTGGTGGCTCCTGCGACCCCCGGAAGGAAGATGGACGCTTCGTGGAGGCGAGGAAATCTGGGACATCGCAGGCTTCGGTTTCAGTTAACCACTTAAGGACCGCCTAACGCCGGCCCACCTTTACTGTCGGTGTTTCAGGGTCTACGGGGGTTCCCTGAACCCTTCATTCACTCTAACGCCGATATACGTCGGCAGAATGGCATGGCTGGGCACAAGCACGTACAGGTACGTTGCCCTTTAAGTGTCCAGCCGTGGGTCACGCACCATATGCCGGTGGCGCGCTCGCGACCCGGTCCAAAGCTCCGTGACCACGCCCAAGGGACCTGTGGACCCGATCGCCATCGGTGTCCTGCAATCGGGAGCTGAAGAACGGGCAGAGGTGAGTGTAAACACACCTTCCCCGTTCTTCTCTGTGGCAGTGTCACTGATCGTCTGTCCCCCACGCCCCCCTACAGTAAGAATCACTCCCTTAGGGCAAACTTAACCCCTTAGAGCCCCCTAGTGGTTAACCCCTTCACTGCCATTGTCATTTTCACAGTAATCAATGCATTTTTAAAGCACTTTTCGCTGTGAAAATGATAACGGTCTCAAAAATGTGTCAAAAGTGTCCGATGTGTCCGCCATAATGTCGCAGTCATGAAAAAAAATACTAGTAAAAAAAAAAATGATTACAGTTTTTCTCTATTGTTTTGGCTCATTTCTTGAAACAGAAATTACATTCTCAAAACTCTAATGCCGCATACACACCATCACTTTATGTGATGAAAAAAAACGACACTTTCTGTGAAGTAAAAAATGACGTTTTTGAAACTTCAATTTTCAAAGACGAAGTTGCCTACACACCATCGTTTTTCTCACAATGTTCTTGCAAAGTGAGGTTACGTTCCACCACGTTTTACCATTGAAGTTGCTTCTGGGCATTCGTGGATGAAAAAACGTCTTACAAAACGACGTTTTTTGCTACACACGGTCAATTTCTGTGAAGTAAAAAGTGCACTTTTGAAAAACGACACATAAAATTGAAGCATGCTTCAATTTTTTTTGGTCGTTTTTTACAAGACATAAAACAACGTTTTCCCCCACACACAGTCAATTAAAGTGACGTTTTTAAAAACGTCATTTTTTTTCATCACATAAAGTGATGGTGTGTACGGGGCATCAGATCATTTGGCATAACAGTCTTACAGTTCAGCACAACACTATAACTCATGTGCAAAAGCTCATATCTCTCCCAAAACTGTTCACTCTTGCTTCAAAACCATATTCATTTCCCATATAAAGAGTCAATGCCCTCAAAATGGCAAAGATTCTTCTCAATTGCTTTGGCTCATTTCTTGATACAGACCGGACGTTCTCAGCTCTCTTGGTACTTTTGCCAAAATAACCTGGATGGTTCGGCACAACACCATGGTTCACCTTCAAAAGTTCATATCTTTCCCAAAACAGTTTACTCATGTGTCAAAACTAAATTTCTTTCTCATTCAAATAGTCAGTGCCCCCAAAATGCTTCACCCCTTTGGCATTGTGTAAGCACCGCAAGTCAAAATGTTTAGATGTTTTGTCTCTATGGCAGAGGACCATTGAAATATCCCTCATGTCCACCTTTCAGTCTTAGCCCAGTCCTTCATTGACAATGGTTACTGTACAGTTTTTGTCTAGCTAATTGAATACAATTGTGTATAAAACTGAAAAAAAAGAAAAGATTTTAGGGTAAGAGTCGCCTCCAAGGTTTGACATCACACACTGCACTCATACTGCCAAGGAAAAATTACTTTACAGTATTGTAACCATTATCATTCACACACAAAGTACCATATTTATCGGCGTATATCGCGCACTATTTTGCCCTGAAAATCAGGGCAAAATCGTGGGTGCGCGGTATACGCCAATACCCACTTTCCCGCCACGAGTTTGAATACTGCGCCGGCATATACCGAACGCAGTACACTCGTGTATCTTCGGGCAGTCTCGGCGCCTCTCGCGCTGACGTCCTGAGCGTACAGGACGTCAGCGCGAGAGTTGCCGAGCCTGCCCGACGATACACGAGTGTACTGCGCTCGGTATATGTCGGCGCAGTATTCAAACTCTGTGCGGGGAGGACGCGAGGACGCCGCAGAAGGACGCCGGACCCGACGAAGAGGACACCCGAAGCTGCAGACGGCCGCCGGACCCGACGAGGCCGCCGATGGACGCCGCGCAAGACACCAAAACCGTAAGTAAAAAAAAAAACGTTTTTTCCACAGGATTCGGGGCAACTTTAGGGGTGCGCGGTATACGCGGGAGCGCGTTATATCGCGATAAATACGGTAACTTCCATACTTCAGAGTAAAAATAAAATGTATACAGCATAATATATACGGAAATATAAATGCACAAACATGAAACAAGGAAAATTACATTTAGCCTACAATGCTGTAAATAAAGCTGGAGTTTTACAACTACTGTAACATCTCTTTACTGGTCGCTGTCCTCACCCTCCCTCTCCTGTCCACCATCCTCACCCTCCTGCCCATCCACACGCTGCTGTCTGTCTGGCCACAGATTTTCGTCAACATCACAGCGTATATTCTCCCTTGCGATGCAACGAGGGAAGAAACGGTGTGCATGTTGCAACCATCCCCTACACTGATCTCCTGTAATATCCTCCCTTGTGATGCAACGAGGGAAGAAACAGCGTGCATGTCCCAACCATCCCCTACACTGATCTCCTGTAATATCCTCACAGGCAGCGTCCATTGGATCAGGGACCTCTGATCTTGAGCCCGATGCTCATACACTCTCCACATCCAAGCAGAGAAAAACTCCTCAATAGTATTGAGGAAAGGAGAGTAAGGTGGTAGGAACACCATATCCATCCTTGGATGAGCAGTGAACCAGGCCCTGATAAGCGAGCCATGGTGAAAATTCACATTGTCCCATACAATTATATTTTGTGGTAGGTGAGGCCGTATGAGACCTCTCTCATTTTCAGGGATCAAATCCAAATGAAGGCGGTCCAAAAAGATCAGGAGCTTCTGTGTATTGTATGGGCCAAAACTGGGGATGTGAGTGGCCACACCATTCTCAGAAATGGCAGCACACATAGTTATATTGCCCCCTCGCTGGCCTGGGACATCCACCGTGGCCCGGTGGCCAATAAAATTACGGCCACGTCTTTGGCCCTTGGCCAGGTTGAAGCCAGCCTCATCCACATACACGGGTATGCGAGAGGTCTCGTTTCCTTCCAGTGCCATTATTCTCTACAATAGAGTAAAAAAAGAAAACATCAAATCAGTCATACAGAAGAGTCATACACTAGAGTTACAGACAGCTACATAGGAATGTTCTATGTTCCACAAGTTCAATATACTATTGGCCAGTATTCCAGTGGTTCCAAACCTGGGGTACATGTTCTTCTCAGAATTGGGGACCCAGTCGAATACTGGGGCCCCGCCACAGCTTTAAATGTTCCGGGCCAACATGGTCCTGGAACCAGGAACACCGCGTGGCACGCGCACCCCTGTCTGGTAGGCCATCTCGCCGGGGGGCCGTGATGTGTGGTCACCCTAAAGGTGGGTGCCACCTCAGGAAAAGAACCCCGCCTCAATGGCGTCTGCTCCAGAAGTACCCTCCCCCAGCATGCCCCGCGAGATAAACTCCCTCCCGATTGGCTGCTGGCAAGAGGCACCCCAGCCTGGACTCCACTGTCCCCCCGGGGTGGTATGACACCCCAGCAACCACAGAATGGACCAGCAGCACAGCCCAGCTGAAACAGAGACCCTTTGTAAAATTGCAATCAGAATCAGAGTCAACTACACTCTGATTATCCCTTAACTTTTACAGTAATAGCACCGGTACTTGGAAGTACACAGGCGCTACATCTACAATATTTTTCATGTCATTGTTAGTATCCTACGTAACATCCCACTGAGGTAAGATACTGTAATACTGTAGGCCTATCACACACACTAAATCAGTGTTTCTCAATTCCAGTCCTCAGGCCCCCCCAACAGGTCAGGTTTTCAGGATTTCCATTATTTTGCACAGGTGATTTGATCAGTTTCACTGCCTTAGTAATCACCACAGCCTTTTCATCTGAGGGAAATCCTGAAAACCTGACCTGTTGGGGGGGCCTGAGGACTGGAATTGAGAAACACTGCACTAAATGAATATGTAAATGAATAAACATATTTGTTGCTCTATGCACAGTGTCCTGTCCTATACATTATATAATTCCATCATTGATTGTGAGGCCATGGTTGATGACATGGTCTATAATTGTGGCCGAATTTCATCAGGGACAGCATGGTGTCTTCGTGATCCTCGGCCTCTTCCCCCTATTCCACCACCACACACCCTTACTCCTCCTCCTCTTCTTCTTCATCGAGCAGACAGTTGCCATTGTTCATTTACTTGGCCAGATGACTCCATGTTCAGAAATTGTACTGCTCCCGCATGGTCAAGCTCTATATATACATGTTTGGCATGTATATGGACAGCACCTGTCAGGTACAGTAACTAAACATACTGTTTGATTGGTCATCTGAGACCAACTCCAACTCCTCCTTCGTTAGTCAAGTTCTAGTTGCACCCGACTGTCAATTGCTGTAATCATTTTATCAAATGTTCCAAGAGATTCATATATGGTATTCATGGTATTATGTTCCTGAATCATTTTGACAATTGAACAGACTATTGTGCATGTGATGACTTAAACAATGAAATTACGCTGACACATTTTGGAGAGAACGACCATTAGACTGAAGAAATGACAATCAGTTTAGATCAACAAGATCTATTCAATTGGAAATTGTGCTAAATGTAGGCTACTTGTACTAAATCATTTGAAAGATGTACTGAGAAAGTGAGACATGTACTGAGACATTTGCAATTTGATGAAATGAATGAGAAATGCCATTCAGTTGTGAACAATTGCGAAGTGGTTTGGAGATTTGTCCATGTTGTTTTGAGAATGTCATTTCTGTTTCAAGAAATGAGCCAAAACAATGGAGAAAAACTGTAAAAGAAGAAGCTAGTGTAGCTATAAAAACTCACCACTAGATGTCAGCATAATGCTAGCTCCAGTAGACAATGTGGTCTTCTACCTACAGTTACAGCTGCAGTGTCATGCTGAGATAGATATTATGGCCCGGATTCACATACATCGGCGCATATTTATGCCGCCGTAGCGTATCTTTTTTACGCTACGCCGACGCAGCGCAGAGAGACAAGGGGCCAGATTCAGAAAGATGCGCGCATCTTTCTGCTGGTGTAATGTATCTCCGATACGTTACGCCGCTCTAACTTTGGGCGCAAGTTCTGTATTTAGAAAGAACTTGCGCCCTTAGTTACAGCGGCGTAACGTATGTGTTGCGGCGTAAGGCCGCCTAATTCAAATGGGGATGTAGGGGGCGTGTTTTATTTAAATTGCAGTTGACCCCGCGTATTTGACGTTTGCGCATGCTCGAAAAATCCGCCGCAAAACGTCATTGCTTTCGACGTGAACGTAAATTACGTCCAGCCCTATTCGGGAACGACGGCCATACTTAACATTAGCTACGCCTCATATAGCAGGGGTAACTATACGGCGGAAAAAGCCAAACGTAAACGACGTAAAAAAATGCGCCGGCGGGACGTACGTTTCTGAATCGCCGTATCTACCTAATTTGCGTAAACATACGGAAGCGCCACCTAGCGGCCAGCCTGAAATTGCAGCCTAAGATACGACGGTGAATATGGGGAATAACTTTACGCCGGATGTACGACTTACGCAAACCGTCGGGCGCAAGTACGTTTGTGAATCGGCGTATATCTCCCTCATTTGCATATGTGCATAGAAAATGAATGGGAGCGCCAAATACGTCCAGCGTAAATATGCGCTCACTCTCCGCCGGCGTAGGCAAGTTACGTCGGTCAGATGAAGCCTATTTTTAGGCGTATCTTAGTTTGTGGGTCGGCGCATAGATATGACGGCGCACATTTGTACTTACGATGGCGTATCTTGAGATACGTCGGCGCCAGTGGTGTGTGAATCCGCTATATATCTGCTAAAGAGCTCAAATTAGTAACATTTGTATCAGAAACATCATGATGACATAACATTCTTGTCAATCCTGATTGCTTGCACTGATCCGGAGTTAGCATGCATATTAACCACTTCCTTACTGGGCACATATACCCCTTCCTGACCAGGTGAAATTTCAGCTTGTGGCACTGCGTCACTTTAACTGACAATTGCGCGGTCGTGCGACGTGGCTCCCAAACAAAATTGACGTCCTTTTTTCCCCACAAATAGAGCTTTCTTTTGGTGGTATTTGATAGCCTCTGCTGTTTTTATTTTTTGCGCTATAAACAAAAATAGAGCGACAATTTTGGAAAAAAAACAATATTTTTTACTTGTTGCTATAATAAATAGCCCAATTAAAAAAAAAAAAAAAAATTCTCAGTCTAGGCGATACGTATTCTTCTACATATTTTTGGGGGAAATTTTTTTTAAAAAAATCGCAAGAAGCGTCTGGTTTGCGCAAAAGTTATTGCGCTTACAAAATAGGGCACAGAATTATTATTATTATTATTATTTTTTTTTTTTTACAACTAATGGCGGCGATCAGCATTTTTTTTCGTGACTGCAACATTATGCGACATTATGGCGGACACATCGGACACTTTTGACACATTTTTGGCGTCATTCACATTTATACAGCGATCAGTGCTATAAATATGCACTAATTACTGTATAAATGTGACTGGCATTGAAGGGGGTGAGGAAGGGGTTAAATGTGTACCCTAAATTGTGTTCTAACTAGGTGGAGGGGGTGACTGGGGGAGGTGACCGATCTGTGTCCCTATGTACAAGGGACACAGTTCGGTCTCCTCTCTCCCCTGACAGGACATGGATCTCGGTGTTTACACACAGAGCTCCACGCCTTGTCCCTGTAGCCGCCGATCCCGAGTCCCTGGCGGACATCACGGCCGCCAGGCACTCGCATCGGCATCTCAGCGATGCGACGAGCACGCGCGCGCCGCCGTCGGTCGCGCACGCGCGCCCGCCCCACTGGATGCGCGCGCAGGCCGTCTTTTTACGGCCTGTTAGAGATTCAGAACCACCCCGCGGCCGTATAAAGTCGTACGGCCGTCGGGTAGTGGTTAACCAACCAAAGTGAAGTCAGAAACGATCCAACGATGCGGCCGGCTGGTTAAGGAGGTGATCAAAGACTAGATCATCTTTGATCACCTCTATGGCCGGGGGGAGATTTCCTGTGCGAGTTCCTGCACAGATGTCTATACAAATCGCACCCCAAAGTCACCAAAAGTACTACAGAAACTACTTTTTGGAATCGGTGCAGCGCTGCAAAGTTCGTGTTGCACCGATTCAGGCGGTTCCATTGCCGGCAATAACCATCAATTTGGCATGTGATTTGACAAGTACCTTTTTTTTCAGCGTATACCGCGCACTTTTTTGCCCTGAAAATCAGGGCAAAATCGTGGGTGCGCGATATATGCCGATACCCGCTTCCCGCGCTGTGTTCGAACCACTGCGCCGACATATACCGAGTGCAGTACACTCGGGTATAGTCTGGCAGGCTTGGCTCCTCTCGCGGTCACGTCCTGTGCGTCCTGTACGTCCTTTACGCGAGAGGAGCCGAGCCCGCCAGACTATGCCCGAGTGTACTGCGCTCGGTATATGTCGGCGCAGTGGTTCGAACACAGCGCGGGAAGCGGGGATCGAGCGTGGAGGACACAACGAAGGACGCCGGACCGGACGAGGCCGCCGATGGACGACAGGCAGGACGCGATGGACGACGGGCAGGACGCGATGGAAGACGTGCAAGACACCGACGAGGGGCATCCAAACTGTAAGTATTTTTTTTTTTTTTTTTTGCAGGAATTTTCCTTCAAGTTCGGGGGTGCGCGCTATACGCCGGGGTGCGTTATAGCCCGATAAATACGGTAAATGTTAGGTGAATGCGGAAAAAAATCAGGATGCCAAACTCGCCAGCAGGGTCGCTGTTTATGATTGAGAAAACTGTAAATTAGCCCCAAACATCGCAGATATTGGAGTGTATTGAATTCAGTGTAAAAAAAAATATAAAAGCGCTAAAAGCCGCGCATCGCGCATAATTATATGTGCAAATAATTACACCTGTGTGCTATTTACAGCGGTGAGGATCTATTTGTATTGTAAATTATATACCAGGACAGGGCTGGTTTAAAATTTAACAATATGTCACCTGACACAGAAAGTCCCTCTGAGGTTATATGGTAATTATTGGCGTTGGCGTGGTGTTCCACTTAGGATTCCAACCAGCAAACAGGCATGCAGGATGGATGGCAAGGGAGGGCAGTAAGCGTGCAACCCCCCCCCCCATACCAGACCATTCCACTCCACATGCCTTTTAGCGTTATGGGGGTACCTTAGAAGGGGGGCAGCAAGGCCTCCTTAACTTTGCAAAGCACCTTGTCCCAATGTTTCCCCCAAAAAGGAGCAGGAGGTAATAATGTTTTTGAAAAAAAACAATATTTTTTACTTTTTGCTATAATAAATATCACCAAAATATATATAAAAAAAAATTTTTTCTCAGTTTAGGACGATATGTATTCTTCTACATGTTTAAAAAAAAAAAAAAAAGCAATAGGCGTATATTTATTGGTTTGCGCAAAAGTTATAGCGTCTACAAAATAAGGGATAATTGTATTCATTGTCATTTATACAGCAATCAGTGCTATAAAAATGCAATGATCATGTGTAAATGACACTGTCAGGGAATGAGTTAAACAATAGGGAGCGATCAAGGGGTTAAGTTTGTCCCTAGGGTGATTCTAACTGTGGGGGGTGGGCTACATAGAACATTACAGAGATCACTGCTCCCAATGACAGGGAGCAGTAGATCTCTGCATGGGCGTCCGCTCCATAGGGCAAGGGGGGTCGTTTGCCCCCCCCCCCCCCCCCTGGAATCGCCAGGGAGAGCCAGGAGCAGGGCTGAACTGGCCCTGGGGCCGATTACAGGGCTCCCCTCAAGTTGTCCCTTATTTGTGCCTGTCCCTCTTCTGGAATCAAATCGTAAGTCCGAATCCGCGCCGTCATATATTTAAGCGTATGCTCAAATTGAGATACGCTTAAATGTTGCTAAGATACGACCGGCGTAAGTCTCCTACACCATCGTATCTTAGATGTCTATTTACTCTGGCCGCTAGGGGCGTGTACGCTGATTTTCGCCTAGAATATGTAAATCAGCAAGATACGCCTATTCACGAACGTACGCACGGCTGTCGCAGTAAAGATATGCAGTTTACGGAAGGCGTTTCCAGGCGTAAAGATAAACCACCAAAAAAATGGCGCAGCCAATGCTAAGTATGGACGTCAGACAGCCGTCAAACTTTTCACATTTTACGTTGTTTGCGTAACTCGTCCGTGAATGGGGCTGTTCACGTCGAAAGCATTGACTATTTGCGACGTGATTTGGAGCATGCGCACTGGGATACGTCCACGGACGGCGCATGCGCCGTTCGTTCGAATCGTCATTTACGCGAGGTCACGATTAATTTACATAAAACATGCCCACCTCTTCCACATTTGAATTAGGCGGGCTTACGCCGGCCAATTTACGCTACGCCGCCGCAACTTACGGAGCAAGTGCTTTGTGAATACTGCACTTGCCCATCTAAATTGCAGCGGCGTAGCGTAAATAACATACGCTACGCCCGCACAAAAGTTAAGCCGCCGTACGTGAGTCTAGCCCTTTGTGTTATGTATCACTTAAAGCGGAGTTCCAGCCACAATTTCACTTTTTAAATATAAATACCCCTGTAATACACAAGCTTAATGTATTCTAGTAAAGTTAGTCTGTAAACTAAGGTCCGTTTTGTTAGGTTGTTACAGCATTTAGACACTTTATAAAATAGAAATTGACTGGGGCCATCTTAAGTGTGGGCATCCTGAAGCCAGACTGTATGACTTCCTGGATTTCAGCCTTGCAGATCTGGCACATGCTCAGTGCTGCACAAGCAGTGTCAGATCAGGTTTCAGCACCTGTGCTGTCCAAGTAACATGATTCTTTGAGACTGGGGAGTGCACAGACTCCTGGAAAGTTACACCCACTACATTCCCAGGAGTCTGTGTGGTGTAGGTTAGGAAGCATTAAGCACCTAGGTGCAGGAAGTGGGAAGATTAACTATTCTGCCTAGCAACAACACTTTGAAGGCATCTAAAAAAAAAAAAAAAATTGTAAAGGACTAATGACATTTTTTTAAAACTACTGATGTAATGTTATATTTATGGGTGGAACTCCACTTTAAACCCAGTTTATATTGTTGTATAAAATTCTTCTTTAACGTAAAGGAAAGTCTATTAAGTAATGATCCGGAACTAAGTTGCATTCTTTTTTTTTTACAGATGTTCTTTGTGAGACTCCAGATGTTGAAGCTCTTAAAACTGGAGGTGGAAACACCTATACGTATATCTTCCGCCCTTCCAGTCACATCCTCAGTCGTAGAATCTCATCAGTGCAGTTCTGGTTTTATACTGAAAAATCCACAACGGACAAACCTACCTTGCACCAAACCATGCCCACTAGGGGGGCGCCAGAGCTCCGTTCAGCAGTTACTAATCAGTCTCTTTGCCATGGGCAGAAATTACCACCTGGCAACTCTCCAAATGGTGAAAGATCCAAGGCAGGTGACCCAGTTAGTAATGACAATAAAGAGAGGGACCTACAGGTGGACATCCAGGTGCTCTCCGAGGAAGAACCGGTCACTGTGGACACCACGAAGGTGCAGAAGATGGGGGACTGGACTGTTTTTTACCTGGCTCCAGCTTTCCACAGTTACTTGACTAGAAGTCTTTTTGTGTTGATGGTGCATTGTCCAAATTGTCCATGTTCAAACGAGCCCGAAAATACTCCCTTCGTTACATTTCATACTCTTCCAGCCCAACGTGGCCGCAGATCAACCATTCCATGGTCTCCGTCTGTTCTAGAGCTCCTACAGCGCCCTCCGGCTTTGGGAGCAGATAGCGCACAGTGTCATCGGGGTTCTATAAACATAACCTTTGAGGAACTTGGCTGGAACCAATGGATTGTGTACCCTGGTAGCTTCCAGTTTCACTATTGCCACGGCACCTGTTCACCTAGCCATGGCCTAAGTGCTGCCCTCCACTGGGGGAATTGTTGTGCCGCATTGCCCAGCACCATGAAGCCACTGAGAGTAACAACCACCACGGACGGAGGCTTCTCTTTTCGTTATGAAGTTGTCCCAAACCTGCTAACCCAAGATTGCGCCTGCAGTTAAAGGGTCAACCCACTCTGGTGGGCCTCCGACGGCAAGCAACCTGAATTCCCAACTCCTCCCACCCACCACAGCCATTAACCACTTCCATACCAGGCACTTACGCACCTTCCTGCCCAAACCAATTTTCAGCTTTCAGCGCTGTCGCAATTTGAATGACAATTGCGCGGTCGTGTTACACTGTACCCAAATGAAATTTTTATCATTTTGTTCCCACAAATAGAGCTTTCTTTTGGTGGTATTTGATCACCTCTGCGATTTTTATTTCTTGCGCAACAACTAAAAAAAGACCGAAATTTTGGGGGGGAATTTTTTTTTGTAAATAAGTACGTTTTCTTCTTCAATTATGGGCACCGATGAGGTGGCACTGATGGGCACCGCTGGTATTCTGCACTGATGGGAATTCATAGGTGGCACTGATGGGCACTCATAGGCAGCACTGATGGGCACTCATAGGCGGCACTGGGCACTCTTTGGCGGCACTGATGGGCACTCATGGGTGGCACTTATGGGTGGCACTGATGGGTACTTATGGGTGGCACTGATGGGCACTAAGAGGTGGCACTGATGGACACTGGGTGGCACTGATGGCATCATTTCAGCCAGTGCCCATGTTGCCATTTGTGGGCACTGATTGGCATCGATTGTGTTATTTTTTTTGCTCTACTGAGCACTGGGGGCACTCACTGGTGGTCCAATGTTGGCATCCACGGGGGGGCTGCGCTGATAAACAATCAGCACGAACCCCCCCTGTCAGGAGAGCTGCCGATCGGCTCTCCTCTACTCGCGTCTGTCAGACGCGAGTGAGGAAGAGCCGATCAACGGCTCTTCCTGTTTACATCGTGATCAGCCGTGGTTGGACACGGCTGATCACGTGGTAAAGAGCCTCCGCCGGAGGCGCTTTACCGAGATCGGAGATGCAGAGTGTCAGACTGACACCCCGCATCACCGATCGCCGCGCTGCAAACCGAGTCCCGATTTTTTTAAATACAGTGCTCATATTGCAAAACGCTTGTTAACTGCGTTACTCGCAATCCGAGCTTCCACTGTATCTAAATCCTCTTGGCTCAGTTGTTAAGCATGCAGTATATGTATTGAGTGGAGGATTGTGCAGTACATACAGTATAAAGAATGTACTTCTCTCAGCATACTTGTACCTGCAGGCGGTGCATTCCGTGTGCTGAGCAGCTCCTCCTCCAGGAGATGGAATTCACTCTTTGCTGCAGGCGACTTCACCGACATCAGTCCTTGTCACATACAGCATGCCGGGGCTCACTTGACTTGATTAATTGGAATTAATGATAAATCGGAAAGCCTGTAGTGGTCAGGTGAGCGTTACCTTTTCATTTCCTAATCAGCACTAGATAAATGACACTTGGTATCCTATTAGTTGCCATCGATAACAGTCCTAGACTTTGGCCCGGATTCAGTAACAATTGCGCTTTTTTTTTACGGAGGCGCAGGGCAACGTTTTTGCCCTGCGCCCCCGCAATTTTTTTGCGCTGCCCTCGATTCACCGAGCAGAAGCTCCGTAAATTGCGCGGGCGCGCCGGCAAAATGCCCGGCGTAAGCGCGCGCAATTTAAATGATCCCGTAGGGGGCGGGAATCATTTAAATTAGGCGCGTTACCGCGCCGATCATAGAGCGCATGCCCCGTTGGGAAACTTTCCCGACGTGCATTGCGGAAAAGGACGTCATTTGCTTCAAAGTTGCATTTGCTTCAAGATTCACTTACGCAAACTACGTAAATTTCAAATTTCGCGACGCGGGAACGACGGGTATACGCAACATTGGCTGCCCCTGCTAATAGCAGGGGCAGCCTTACGCAAAAACCGTCGTACGGAAACGACGTAAATTGCGTATGCAGGGCTCGCGCAACGTTGTGAATCGGTGTTAGTATGCAATTTGCATACTATACGCTGAGCACAAGGGGAACGCCACCTAGCGGCCATCGCAAGAATGCAGCCTAAGATATGCGGGCATAAGAGCCTTATGCCGCGCATATCTTAGGCTGCAGTCGGCGTAACGAGGTTCCTGAATCAGGAGCATTCGTTACGCCGGGGCAAGTAAGCAATTGCGCTGTGTAACTATGGTTACACAGGCGCAATTGCTTCTTGAATCCAGGCCTTTGGTCACAGACAGCCCTGCTTCAAGTGCACAGACTGGACTATGTGGGGTTCAGGTTAAAGACCCCCCCCCCCCCCCCCAATGGATTGCCTAAGGCCTCGTACACACGACAGAGTTTCTCGGCAGAATTCAGCGAGAAACTCGGTCAGAGCCGGATTCTGCCGAGAAACTCTGTCGTGTGTACACTTTCTGCCCGATGGAGCCGCCGAGGAACTCGTCGAGAAAATAGAGAACATGTTCTCCATTTTCTCGTTGTTCTATGGGAGAACTCGGCCCGCCGAGCTCCTCGGCGGCTTCAGGGCTGAACTCGCCGAGGAACTCGATGTGTTTGGCACGTCGAGTTCCTCGGCCGTGTGTACGAGGCCTTATATGTCTCTAAGCCCCCTTAACCAGATTTTCCAAATCATCATCGCCACCAGTCACAGTCCCATTGAGTATCAGCAGGACCCTAAAATATAATTAATTTGATTTTACTTTACATTTGAATACAGTACCTACAGGCCAGCTTAAAGCAAACATTAAGGATTTTGTCATCTCTAGTTCTATAAAAAACAAATCATAAATACATCCAAAACATGGAATAGGGGTCCAGCAGTGACGGCCACTCCAAAAGGGGGGCAGTCCCCCTATCCTCGCATCTGGCCCCCTAATCCACATGCGAGGCACCAGACACGAGGATAACAATGTTTTTTTTTTTGCAGCACATGATTGGAGCCTGAGGCTTTAATTGGCTTCACAAAAGGGTGGGCTCGGGGCGCAGAGCACTGCGCCCCAAGTCTACCCACTTATGTGACAATAGCGAATTAATATTCGCTATCGTCTTCCTGCTTCTCCTTCTGGCCAAGCATGAAGCAGGAGGAGCATGATTGGCTGAGAGAAAAAGCTATTGTATCAGCCAGTAATGGGGCTGGGGAGGATGTATGGAGATCCAGAAGATGGCCGCAGTCATCCGCTCTGCATCCGTCATCACCACCAAGAGCCCACATGAGTACCACCCACGGGGGGGGGGGGGGGGTGAGTGGGGTGGGTCGGATGTTTTTTTTTACATTGTGTATTTCTTATTTCTTCCAGATCTGTGCAGTAATCCATTGTGAGAATTGTATCTCTGTGCAGGAGCTTCCTGTAATAAAGACCAATCACTGCTGCTCTTGTTTCCAGG
Source organism: Rana temporaria (assembly GCF_905171775.1). Taxonomy (NCBI): domain Eukaryota; kingdom Metazoa; phylum Chordata; class Amphibia; order Anura; family Ranidae; genus Rana; species Rana temporaria. The sequence continues at coordinate 200,630,749 of NC_053494.1, read as the reverse complement.
TGCACATCTTATCTGGATCCTGGAGGCTTTGTAGAGCTTCAGATGGGATGAAGTCTCCATTCCTAGGTCCACATTTTACCTAGTATCTAGATCCTAGAGGCTTTGTAGAGCTTTGAATGGGAGGAATCCTCTATTCCTAGGTCCACATCTTACCTGTTATCTACATCCTGGACCTGGAGGCTTTGTAGAGCTTTGGATAGGAGGAAGCCTCATTCCTAGGCGCACGTTTCCTGATATCTAGATCCTGGAGGCTTTGCAGAGCTTCAGACAGGATGAAGCCTCCATTCCTAGGTCCACATCTTACCTAACATCTAGATCCTGGAGGTTTTGAAGAGCTTTGGAAGGGAGGAAACCTCTATCCCTAGGTCAACATCTTACCTAGTATCTAGATCCTGAAGGGTTTGGATTGGAGAAAGCCTCATTCCTAGATGCACATCTTTCCAAGCATTTAGATCCTGGAGACCTTGTAGAGCTTTGGATGGGATGAAGCCTCCATTCTTTGGTCCACATCTTACCTGATTTCTAGATACTGGAGGCTTTGTAGAGCTTTGGCTGTAGAGCTCATTCCTAGGTGCACATCTTTTCTAGTATCTAGATCCTGGAGGCTTTGTTGAGCTTTGGGTAGGAGGAAGCCTCATTCCTAGGTGCACATCTTTTCTAGTATCTAGATCCTGGAGGCCTTGTTGAGCTTTGGGTAGGAGGAAGCCTCATTCCTAGGTGCACATCTTTTCTAGTATCTAGATCCTGGAGGATTTGTAGAACTTTTGATGGGATAAAGCCTCGATTCACAGGTCCTCATCTTACCTAGTATTTAGATGCTGGATGCTTTGTAGAGCTTTGAATGGGAGGAAGCCTCATTCCCAAGTGCACATCTTTCCTGGTATCTAGATCCTGGAGGCTTTGTAGAGGTATTGCCACGAACATTAGAGCAAGAGCAACAATTCTATTCCAAGACTTCCTCTAACTCTAAACAGGTAACCTGTAAAACAATTAAAAAAAACGCTGTAGCTGCCGACTTTTAATAAGGGCACTTACCTATCCTAGGTGCCTGCGATGACAGCCCCCCCCCCAAGGCCGATCCCTCGATCCTGGCAGCTCCCGGCGCCGCCATCCTCACTAAGGGAAACAGGCAGTGGAGCCTTTGCGGCTTCTAGTATTTAGATCCCGGATCACTAAGGGAAACAGGCAGTGGAGCCTTTGCGGCTTCTAGTATTTAGATCCTGGATGCTTTGTAGAGCTTTGGATGGGAGGAAGCCTCATTCGCACTGCCCGTTTCCTACTGCGCATGTGCGAGTCTCGCGGCCCTTTGTGAATGGGTGGCTGCTTTCTGGGATACACACAGTTCCCAGAAGGCAGCGTGCACCATGCCCCAGAAGACAACGCGGGGAGGACGAGGAAGAAGACCTGCCACGGACTAGGAAGAGGCAGATCAGGAAGATCCGCATAGCAACCGCTATTTCTGGCAAGTAAAACAAATTATTATTTTTTTTTTAGGGTGGACCCCACTTTAAAATAAAAAAGTCATTTTCTAGCAAATAAAAAGATTAGTTTTACACGCAGAAGAGGAGTGCCAGAATTGGCCCGGATGGCAAGGGGTTAAAATGAAAGTGGAGTTCAGCTTTAATTTTCATTTTAAAGCAGAACTCTACCCATTCTTTATAGCAGCCACCACAGACTTTGAAGAGCTGGAGAATTATATCTTATTAGTGCTCCAAAAACATGACATTGTTTTGCACTCAATGACCCGCACCACGTTGGGTTGCGTTGCTCAGCACTTTGCACATGACTGCCCTCTTCACACCTGCATGCCAACATGAAAGATTACATCAGAGGCACACCTGTACACTTAATGACTGGAACATTGATCAATCGGGTGAGCTAATGTGGATGCACATCGAGGTGGGGTCAGGAAATGTCAGTACAGTGAACACATACCAACATTGTATAGGGAAGGGTCGAGCGGGGGGGGTGGTGCTTTTTAGGGCTTTGTGCCAATCAGGAGGTTCAGACACGGACAATTCTTAGAAATGTTGCCCAAGAAATTGGAAGAAATTCAGGAATGTGATCAATGTGCTTCAGATCTCCATGAAGACAGAAGGGGGCAGTAAAGACAGATATTTAGGATAAGTGGAGCAGAGCCAACACCCCCCCCACCCAAAAAAAAAAAACAACACTTAGATTGAAGGCCCAAGCTGCATTTTCTGTTGGTGCAACAATTGTGTAACTTTTTTATGTAAGAGAAAAAAAAAAAAAACACACACACACACACAGAAATGCACGTAAATACACTATATAACCAAAAGTATTGGGACACCTGCCTTTATATGCACATTAACTTTAATGACATCCCAGTCTTAGTCCGTAGGGTTCAATATTTAGTTGGCCCACCCTTTGCAGCTATAACAGCTTCAACTCTTCTGGGAAGGCTGTCCACAAGGTTTAGGAGTGTGTCTATGGGAATGTTTGACCATTCTTCCAGAAGCGCATTTGTGAGGTCAGGTACAGATGTTTGACGAGAAGGCCTGGATCATAGTCTCCTTTCCCCATACAGTAAGAAACACTCACTAGGGAACACAGTTAACTCCTTTCCTGCCAGTGATATTTACAGTAATTAGTGCATTTTTATAACACTGATCACTATATAAATGTCAATGGTCCCAAAACTGTGTCAAGTGACCGATCTGTCCACTGCAATGTTGCAGTATCACTAAAAATGTAAGATCACTGCAATTACTTGTAAAAAAATACACACACACACCTAAACTGATAAAAAAAAAAAAAGTTTTATTTATTTTTTTTCTAAAATTTACACTTTGTTTATAGCGCAAAAAAAATAAAGCATAAGTGATCAAATAACACCAAAAGAAAATCAATTTTGTTTCGGTACAGCATCGCAAAAAATGGCCTGGTCATTAACCACTAAAGCCCCAGACCATTTTGCAGCTAAATGCCCAGGCCAGGTTTTGCGATTTGGCACTGCGTCGCTTTAACAGACAATTGCGCGGTCGTGCGACGTGGCTCCCAAACAAAATTAGCGTCCTTTTTTCCCCACAAATAGAGCTTTCTTTTGGTGGTATATTGATCACCTCTGCAGTTTATTTTTGGTAAAAAAAAAAAAAAAAAAAAAAATCGCAATAAGCGTTTATCGGTTGGTTTGCACAAAATTTATAGCGTTTACAAAATAGGGGATAGTTTTATTGCATTTTTATAAAAAAAAAATTTCTTACTACTATTGGCGGCGATCAGCGATTTTTTTCATGACTGCGACATTATGGCGGACACTTCGCACAATTTTGACACATTTTTGGGACCATTGTCATTTTCACAGCAAAAAAGGCATTTAAATTGCATTCTTTATTGTGAAAATGACAGTTGCAGTTTGGAAGTTAACCACAGGTGGCGCTGTAGGATTTAGTGTTCACCTAGTGTGTGTTTACAACTGTAGGGGGGTGTGGCTGTAGGACTGACGTCATTGATAGAGTCTCCCTTATAAAAAGGATCACTCGATCGATACGCCGCCACAGTGAAGCCGTGTTTACATACGGCTCTCCCCGTTCTTCAGCCTCGGGGAGCGATCGCGACGGAGCGGCTATAAACGAATAGCCGCGCCGTCGTCCCGGATCGCTCCCCGAGGGAATCCGCCCGCCGCGGGGGGGGGGGTTCCGATCGGACCCCCCACCCGCTAGAAGGCGGGGACGTATATATACGCCCATCTGCCTGTCCGTGCCATTTTGCGGACGTATATAGTCGTGCGGCGGGCGTTAAGGGGTTAAGCAGGAAAATTTTCCGGTCTGTAAGTGGTAAAAAAAAGTGTTTGATATTTATTATACTCCATATTCCAAGGGCTGTTTTGTTTTATTTTGAACATGTGATCAGCAGAGGACTAGAAGTTCCTCCTGCTTATGTTTCCCTGCAGACAGGCTGGGAGAGAGCTGGGTCATGTCACAGCTGTAGATCAATTAGGAAAATAAATAAAAAAATAGGGTACATAGTTTTTTTTTTATTAAACTACACAGTGCCATCATCCATATACAGACATGGAAGGGACAATGTAAATTAAACAGTATGGCCCGGATTCACATAGACGCGCGCATCTTTGTGCGGGCGTAACGTATCCTATTTACGTTACGCCTCCGCAACTTTGACAGGCAAGTGCCGTATTCTCAAACCAAAGTTGCGGCGGCGTATCGTAAATAGGCTGGCGTAAGCCCCGCCCAATTCAAATGTGGATGATGTGGGCGTGTTTTATTTAAACTACATGCGACCCTGAGTATTTGACGTTGCGCCGTTCGTTAAGAATCCCAGTGCGCATGCTTGAAATGACGCCACAAATCGTCTATGCTTTAGACGTGAACGTAACTTACGTACAGCCCTATTCGCAAACGACGTAAACATTTTAAAAGTCAACGCGGGAACGACTTCCATACTTAACATTGGTACGCCGCATGTACGCCTCATATAGCAGGGGTAACTTTACGCCGGGAACAGCCTAACGTAAACGGCGTATCTGTACTGCGTCGGCCGGGCGTACGTTCGTGAATTTGTGTATCTAGCTGATTTACATATTTCTAGGCGTAAATCAGCATACACGCCCCTAGCGGCCAGCGTAAATATGCAGTTAAGAGACTTACGCCGGTCGGATCTAATACAAATCTATGCGTAACTGATTCTAAGAATCAGGCGCATAGATACGATGGCTCAGACTCAGAGTTCTGGAGATACGCCGGGGGCAACTCGTACGTGAATCCAGGCCTTTGTGTTTAGCATCACTTTAAAGGGAGTTGGCTACCATATTGAACCATGACTGTATTGTGCTGGGAGATCTCCATTATGGTTGATGAGTAAACTGTCCTAATAAAGGGTTAAAGAGCTCACGGCTGGGGTGGTACATAGCAACATGAATGCACTTTTTTTATTTGCAGCATGTTACACCCTAAACATGGGTGTAACATGCAACATATTATATTAGCAATTAAAGCCCAACTCCCTCCACACAGCAAGGGTTAATAAACTTGTTTAGGTCTAGGGGGGGGGGGGGGGGGACAGAAAAAAAAAAAAAGAAGAACTTTTGTATGTTTGATTCATTCACTTTCAGAACATTCACCTCAAGTTCACTTTGTTCATACACATAACATATAGTGTTATATTCATTTATATGATATTGTTGCTTCTGGTATAGTTACCTTTCTTTACATTTGTATTTTCTCTCACCATTTTGAGCGCCACATTTTTATCTGTATTGACACTTTATAGCCAGAGGAAAATTTTGTCAGTTTACTAGATTTATGTGTAATTTTATTTATTGCTTGATGTGCCTTCACTTTTCACAGCACAGCTAGAAGGCATCCCCCGACCGACTCCAGGAGGCCACAGTCTCTTCTGTTCCTTCAGTTAGGCCAGACATAGACAGCCATTTTATTAACTACAACCATGGATTGCAGTAAATAAAACAAACACATTATATATATATATATATATATATATATATATATATATATATATATATATATATATATATATATATATATATATATATAAAAATTTGATTCTCCCCCCCATCACAGACAGTGATGGGGAATCCTTCCCACAAAGCCATGGTGTTCTCCTGAGGGCAAGGGAAGCCTTTCCTCCCCCTTGCTGTGAATTAATGACAGGTTACTTACATATCTCATGCACTAGCCTGAGACGGGCATTTTTTTTTTTTATTATTCCCACCCCTTTTCTGAAGTCATGTGGTTACTTTTCTGGATTTTGACTGGATGTTAGTGATCATAGCAGAATTTAGTGTAATGGAATACACAGGAAAAACATACATGTTGACAAGGGGAGTGTAATGTTGACAAGGGGAGTGTAAAGGAAGGGAGGGCGGGAGTGTAGAGGAGGGCGGGGAGTGTACTGACATCACGACTCCACCCACCGAGCTCCAGACAACAGACCCACCCACATAATCTGCAGTTTCAAGTCTTATAAACAAACAGAGGGGAGACATTTGACAGGCAAGGATACATGTCTATCCTTATGGATCAGCACTATGGCAGTAGTTTAGAAAGGATGAGAGGGGGGTTTACATCTACTTTGAGCGATCAAGCACCTTGGGTACATTCAGCCTGCGTATATATTAAGAGCTGTACGATTCTGGGTAAAATGAGAATCACGATTTATTTGCTTAGTATAAAGATCACGTATCTCATGATGCAACATCTTCTTTCATATTATACAAAAAAAAAAAAAAAAAAAAAAAAAATATTGGGCCAACTTAAATTTAATTTTTTTTATAATTCATTAACGTGTATTTTTTTTTTTAAATAAAAATTGCATTTCCAAAACGGCTGCGCAAAAACGGTGCAACATAAAATATTGCAACAACCACCATTTTATTTTCTAAGCTCGCCACTATACAAATAAATAAAAATGACATTTTTGGGTGTCCAAGTAATTTTCTTGTAGGCAACAAATGTCAGGAAAGGTTTGGTCTTTAAATGCTTAAAGTTCCTTCATCCACACACCCGAGTTCTTTCCTTTGATAAAAGAACAAAATGATACTTTGTTTCCACCAAGAGTCGGTTCACACACAGGCGGCGCGACTTTGGGGGCGACTCGGCGAGGCGATTTGAGAGGCAACTTGCAAAATGACTTCTGTATTGAAGTCAATGCAAGTCGCCCCCAAAGTCGTACATGAACCTTTTTCTAAGTCGGAGCGACTTGTGTCGCTCCTATTACAACGGTTCCATTGACTACTGCGGACCGCGACTTGTCAGGCGGCTGAGTCGCCTGAGAGGTCGCCCCTGTGTGACCCGGCTCTTATCCGCCATGTTGCGATTAAACTTGGCAGGCGGTTTTTCCAGCTGCGAGAACATTTGTTAGAAAGATAGTGACATGCTTTTTTGAAGATCGGGAAGGAAAAAAAGATCGCAATTTAGTTTCTTCGCGATTAATCGTACAGCTCTATTATACACGATTAGAGTCTCGGCCTGTTCAGCAGGAACCATCTGTGGCCAGCTTTATAGAACAGTTCTAGAATTTATACAAAGCTGCAGTATTATAAAAAGGGAAAAAAATAAAAAATAAATTATAATAAAAACCACAAACACAGTTGAGTTGGTTTATCACTGATTTATATAAAAGCAAAAAAAGTACCAATTTTTTTTTAACAAACCCAATACAAAATACAAACCCGCCCTCCCCCCCAACTAAACAAATACCCCAATAAAAACAAAAAAAACATTTGAGATGAAGCTCTGAGATGAACATTGAAAAAAACTTCAAGCTTGTCCAGTATAGGAATGTATATTAATCCCCCCTCCCCCCACTCAATCAGCATTTACACCGACACATTTCAAGGCACTGACATCAGTGGGCACAGAGGCGAGGATCGAGGCGGCCGCTCCACCCCGACAGGCACTAGTTGTCGTCTTGGAGAATGGAGGCCGACATTTGGTATACAACCACCATGTTGATGAGAAGAAGGCCGGTCAATACTCTGACGACTAGTGACCCCGGAGGAATAATCGAAGATGATATTTCCCCAACATAAAAACGGAGTTTAGCAGACGTGTGAGCGATTTCTCAGCTGTAGAGTTTTCTAGGAAAAAGTTTCCTAAACACACACAATACTAAGAATTCCAGGGCCGAGGAATATGCCCGGGTCATTTATATTGTCCCTTTTGTTTTGGTTTAGTATATTTTATATTGGATTTACTCTTTGTTCTTGTATAAGGTTCCTTTCACACGATCGCCCCCCTTGGATCTGCCTATCCCCTTTCCCCCCAGGCGGTTTCGAGCGGGACACCCATTGACTTCCATGGTCAGGTGGATATGTGACCACCGACACCCGACTTCCATCCGATCCAAAAAGATCTGCTCAAAACAAAAAAACAGGTGGCGACACGTTCGCCATCCATCCAGCGGATCGGAACAACTGAAAGGCTGTCCCTTTTGAAAAAAATCGATCTTCCCATAGAAAACAGCGGGGCGGCTCAGCAGTGACTGTGATCCGCCTGCTCAGCAGGGGATCAATGGAGGGATCTCCCCCCCGCTGACCAAATCGGAGCCCGTCCGACAGATCCGCTCCGTGTGAAAGGGGCCCCCCCCCCCCCCCCAAGAGGATATTTGAATAATTACATTTCTGGAAAGGTTATAATTATACCATATTGACATTTGATTGTAACCAAGATTGAATTGGATGATTGTTGGGGGAAAAAAAATTAAAAATATGATTGCAGAATTTTTTTTTTATAATTGTCCCTAGATTGAACGATAAGATGAAATACTGAAGGTCTGCTCTGGAGCAGAGAGATTTGTATATGGCATCATTGGAATGATTTAGAGAGAAAAAAAAAAGAAAAGAAAAATGCAGTAACTTGTTTGAAGGCCAATGGCTTCCTTATAAAGAGACACATGGGAATGGCTTTTTTTTCCAAACTAAAGCCTAGTACACACTAGTCATTTCCTTTAAATCCAAGAAAAACCTGACAGCTTGGGTCTGAGCTGCTGTACTAACAATCCGCCGTACTAACAATCTGATGTTAGAACAGCAGGGGAGTTTTCTGTACTGACAGGGGGAGGGAGAGTTGTCCCCCCTTAACCACTGGCTGATAACACTGATCAGGAACCCACCGGCTGTTGGTTTTCCATCGAATCGGCTGCCATACACAAGGGCCGATGTTGCCCAACACCCAAGCCTGTGTGTACCAGACGCAACCTAAAAAGACTTCTGCCGTTTTTTTGCTACCGATGCCGGTGACTTGTCCTTAAGGTTCCCCTAACGGGAAAGTTCCTTCAAGGACTGCGCAGGCGCAAACTTGCCGACGGAAATCTCCGAACCTCGCCCGGCATCCAGGCTCATTCTTTAACATCCCCGTGGATTGGAGGATGTTAAAAAAAGAGCCAGGAGGCCGAGCGAGCGGAGCGTGAGGCCGACTGGCCACTTTTTCTCGAAATCCACGTCGCCCTGGATGCCGGCCGAGGTTCGGAGATTTCCGTCGGCAAGTTTGCGCCTGCGGAGTCCTTAAAGGAACTTTCACGTTAGCCAGAACCATATCGGCAGATCACTGGTATCTTCCGGGGAGCCGTTACCATTACTGCTGACCATAAAAGACAAGTCATGCTGATCTCTCCGATCTGACCAAGAATGACCACTTTAAAGGGGTGGTTCACCCTAAAAACTACTTTTTTTTATTACAATGGCCCCCCACATTACAATACGATTAAGCCTATTATTATTTTTTTTGATGCTGTACATACCTTTGTACAGCATATTCACCCGTGGCATCCGGGTTGCGAGTCCCGCGGGAGTGGGCATTCCTAACATGTCTGATTAACGTTTTGCCCAAAAACGAGCTCCCCCCCCCCCCGTCACGTAAGCCGCGTCACGGTTTGCGAAAGGAGCCGAACGGCGAGTCGGCGCTATACTGCGCATCGCCGTTCGGCTCCTTTCGCCAATCGTGACGCGGCTTACGAGACGGGGGGGGGGGGGGGGGGGGGGGAGCTCGTTTTTGGGCAAAACGTCAATCACAGACATGTTAGGAACGCCCACTCTCGCGGGACTCGCAAGCCGGAAGCCACGGGTGAATATGCTGTACAAAGGTATGTACAGCATCAAAAAAATAATAATAGGCTTAATCGTATTGTAATGTGGGGGGGCAGTGCAATAAGAAAGTAGTTTTTAGGGTGAACCACCCCTTTAAGATGGATACTGGGCATGTACAGTATAAGGGCTCATTCAAACCGGCATCGAGATCTGGCCTCCTTGCTGCATGTGCATCCGCCCTCTGAGCTGCCCGCAGGCAGTCCATAGAAGTGGAAGCAGAGGCTACACATTTTTGATATGCCACTGTCGGTGCAGCCTCTGCTTCCACGTCTATGGACTGCCTGCGGGCAGCTCCGAGGCGGATGCACATGCAGCAAAAAGCAGTTCAGCGCGGAAGAGTGGCCCTCAGTGCCAGTCTGAATGATTTCTAAGGCTCCATTCACACCAATGCGTTTTTTTCACACTTTTTTTTTTGTTGCAAAAAGGACATTAACATGGGTTCCTAGGGAATACGTCCACATCAATGCATTTTCTGCCTCTGTATTTTTGGAAAGTACGGCAGAAACGATCAAAAGGCAACATTGCATGGAGGCGAATCGAGCCTGAGACACCAGCTCTCGGGATTATAGAAAAACACAAACAAGCATACGGCAATTAAAAGGGAAGGTCTGCCCTTTGATCAGCCATATGACCCTACCCCATACCAATCCATTACAAGTGCAGCCGCTCCAAAAATGTTGCATTTACCCTGCGATGATTTACCTACTTTTAAATTGTCCCTAGCACAAATTGCTGCAAAGAAAGAAAAACAAAGAAACACAACACTTGTTCAAACGCACATCAAGTAACATATTTAAACAGCTGTAGTCGCCCTTAAAAAAAAGCGTTTAGACAGCTCTTCACCTCTGTACAGAAAGGAAGACAAACTCCCTTTTGCGTTCCTCCAGAAGACACTTTTGGTATTTGCAAAGTCTTTAGGAATGTGCAGCTTCAACCCTTTGCTGCCAGATGGACTAAACCTGTTGGCTGCAAAAAAAAAAGGGTTAAGAGGTATAACCCCCCCCTTTCAAAAAGCTGAAGTGGATCAGCTCAGCCCTTGGAATAGCAAAGTGGCACAGCAGGGTCGTACCACTCCGAGACTAGAGGTGTGCAAGAGGGGGAAGGAGAGGCAATGGAATGTTAAAGCTTTTTTTTTTCTCTTTATGAGGTTGGAAATGTTGGTTCTCCTCCCCCCCACTAGAAAGTCTTTCACACCGACTTGACCTGATGCATAGAACGCGTCGGCACAGCAGACACCGTTTCTTGAACTTTTTACAAAACTAAAAAATATGCACATTAAAAAAAAAAAATATTATAAAAAAAACAGTCAAACAAACATCCCCAGCACAAATTCCCTTTGTTGGCCTCCATGAAAGAAGAGAAAAAAGAAAAAGGGGGGCCCCTCCATTGTGGTTAGGCCTTCTAGATTTAAACCGACGATGCTCCATCTGTACCGATAACTTCCACACTGCTGCAGTTGTGGTTACATTAACTTTATCATATATAAAATAAAATAGAAAAAAAAAATCTGGCCAAAAAGCCATCTCCCTTTTTATGAAAAACATTGAAATGTTCCAGTACCACCATGTTCAAAACACATTTCAACCAATGTAACATTCTTCAATTGAAACAAGAATAAAAAATAGAACAAACCAAAAATAAAAAAAGGTTATAAAAAAATGTTAAGACAAAAAATAACGGAGCCAGCCAGCCATAGCCCTTGCTGCTGCTCCTGAAGCGGGTGGCTGGTAGTCCTTGTAAACCAGTAGCATTTACTTCTGCCGGGGGAGGGGCTCTGCTCCAGCCATCAGCAGGGAGCGGGATTAACAGCAATATTTCAATAACTTTCCAGAAGACGATGCAGCTTTTGCAGTCAGAAAACAGAGAGCTATTCATAAAAACTGCGCTCTCCATAGACGTTCCCTTTTCTTCACCCTCCGCAGAGTTTCCTGGCCGGGGGGGAGGGGTCAGGACCCTCATGGTAATTCAATTCCAGTTGTCGTTCACGATTGGCAATGCTTCAAGTCCCCCGTCTCCCCAACCCCATCCTACGAATATCACAAACCTGTGAAAAAAAAGTGAAAAGCATTAGTAAAGTACTACAAAAATCCATAAAGCTTTTAATAAAATAATTACAACTTGCAAAATCCAACATCTTGAGAAACGAACGTCATTCCTAGGTCTATAAAATGTGACCATAACCAACGAAAAAGCCCAAAGCCCAACCAAAACGCAAAACCCAACCAGAGCCCAACCAAACGCAAAACCCAAAAACGCAAAACCCAACCAGAGCCCAACCAAACGCAAAACCCAAAAACGCAAAACCCAACCAGAGCCCAACCAAACGCAAAACCCAACCAGAGCCCAACCAAACGCAAAACCCAACCAGAGCCCAACCAAACGCAAAACCCAACCAGAGCCCAACCAAACGCAAAACCCAACCAGAGCCCAACCAAACGCAAAACCCAAAAACGCAAAACCCAACCAGAGCCCAACCAAACGCAAAACCCAACCAGAGCCCAACCAAACGCAAAACCCAACCAGAGCCCAACCAAACGCAAAACCCAACCAGAGCCCAACCAAACGCAAAACCCAACCAAACGCAAAACCCAACCAACGCAAAACCCAACCAACGCAAAACCCAACCAACGCAAAACCCAACCAACGCAAAACCCAACCAAACGCAAAACCCAACCAAACGCAAAGCCCAACCAAAACGCAAAGCCCAACCAAAACGCAAAGCCCAACCAAAACGCAAAGCCCAACCAAAACGCAAAGCCCAACCAAAACGCAAAGCCCAACCAAAACCCAACCAAAACCCAACCAGAGCCCAACCAAAACGCAAAGCCCAACCAAAACGCAAAGCCCAACCAAAACGCAAAGCCCAACCCCAACCATCGGAAGTAATTTTTGTACCTACAGGTAAACCTATAATAAAGCTTACCTGTAGGTACAGTGAATAGCTCCTAAAACTTGGACTTATTTACACTTGATGCAGCCGGTAACCTCACTGGCACATGAGCTCTGAAGGTCTGGCATACCGAGTCTAGGGCTCCCGAACGCACGCACATGAGTGACGTCACTGCTGTCCTGGTCACTCAAACAGCCAGAACCCGTGAACCCGGAAGGAAGGCCGGGGTAAGATGGGAGCCCTGTCAGCGCACCGCTGGAGGGCTTCGTTCTAAGGCAAGGATTTCATGTGCTAGTATGTGATGCATACTAGCACATTATGCCATTGCCTTGCAGGGTTTGTTATTTATATGCTGCGGTTTACTAGGGGGTCCTGGAAATTCAGGCTCCCAAGGCGAAGCACGATACTCTGCTTATATGACAGCGCTGGCAATTGGTCCACACGAGGGCAGGTAGGGCATCCTCGTTCCAGCGCAAGCTCTAACCAGTGCGCATTTAAAGTGCACCTGTTCTGCCTTGCATGGACAAAGCTCTCGTTCACTTACCATACTGTACCGCCTCTAACCCATTAGCCCCTATAAAGGCCTTAGGCTACTGTGTGACAACTTGGTCAAAAAATCTCAAACACGGGTAAGATTTAATCTTTATTTCATGACTTTTGTAGGAGGATCTACTACTTCAGCCTTGAGGCCCAGATTCACAAAAGAGATACGACGGCGTATCTCCTGATACGCCATCGTATCTCTGTTTTAGGGGCTTCCTAACTATGCGACTGATTCATAGAATCAGTTACGCATAGTTAGCCCTAAGATCCGACAGGTATAATTGAATTACACTGTCGGATCTTAGGATGCAATACCTCGGCCGCCGCTGGGGGGAGTTCGCGTCGTAAACCAGCGTCGGGTATGCAAATTAGTAGTTACGGCGATCCACGACGGTTTTTCGCGTTCGCTACGTCGCTGCTAGTCTAGTTTCCAGTCGCAAAGTTAGTCGTCGTTTTAGGTGCCCCAACTTTACACAGCACACGTATGTGCTGTATAGAGTATGGCCGTCGTTCCCGCGTCGAAATGTAACATTTTTTTGTTCTTGCGTAAGATGTCCGGGAACACGAAAGTATGCTACGCACGTCGCCGTTCGAAAAAATGACATCACTTCACGCAAAGCACGGCGGGAATTTCAAAACGGAGCATGCGCAGTAGGTCCAGCGTGCCTAATTTAAATGGCACACGCCCCTTTGAATTACGCAGGCTTACGCCAGCGTAAGTTTTCTCGCAAGTGCTTTGTGAATCAGGCACTTGCTATGAAAACTTGCAGCGGTGTAACGTATCTACGATACGTTACGCCGCGATTCTACGTGAATCTGGCCCTGAGTTTTTAAACTGCGGCCAGATCTTATCCTAAACAGCGAAACCCTACCTTCACACAAAGGCTTGGGCAGAGACCAACAGCTCCATCAGAATATTTGTAGCTGAAGCGCCCTATTGCCCTTTCCTAAGACTGGATGGCAAACAAAAGGGTCTCTTGTACCCCCCTACACAATGTTGTTCTTTATGGCAGTGCTACATTGTAGAGTATTTAATGAAAAGTGATCAAATTCACAAGCCTTGGCAGCAGTACCCCAATTCTGAAAATGCTAGTTCCCTGGCTCTCACTTCTTACCACCGAGTTGGAGCAAGCATGGCACAAACAAGAGCTGAATTCCTTACTTGTTCGGGATTAGCAACCAAAAAGGTCACGGCATCTAGCATTTTCAGAAAGGTCAGTAATGGCAACTTCCACGTTTCTCCCATAACAAATTTCCATGAAAGCGAGCCTGTGTCAGATTTACTGCTGTTAAAAAGAGCAGCCCAGTTCCATGCAGGGAATTGACGCACACAGGGTCGCACAATGCGTGGTCTTGCAGCACCCTATTTATATGAATGGTCTGCCTGATGCAACAAAGCAAAAATTGTGCAAGCAGCATTGTCGTGCACGGTGCTGCAAATCAAGCGCACTGGGTAGGTGCCATTCAGAAGGCCGTGAAAAGGGTCCTAATGGGCGTTTTACAGACTTTACACAATTGCAGTTTGGTAACGTGCACATTGCGGTGAACGGACCCTTACTCTGTGGCAAGCAATGCTGGTTTGCATAGCATTTTCCTCTGAATAGCAGGAAAGGAAAAATTGTGTACGTGGTGCAGGGGGATGAACACAAACCTGTTTGGACCTGCATAGATTTGCTTTAAAATGCAAGAAACCCAAACTAGAACTTCCCTCTATGGACAGAAAGTGGTTGGACCCCATTAGTGATCACATGTAGGAGACTTAGCAGGGTGACTAGTCGGCCCTGGATGCAGACTGTCCACGATCAGGGTCGATCATTCGCAGGTAATCACTCTGAGCAACTACATGCAAGCGGCCGCAATTATCTGAGGGAGCCATCAGTCTCACATAGACGTCAATGGGGAAATTTGACCCCCTGCAGAAGTTTGCCAACTTTAATTATAGACCCTTAATTTCTTTGCATCATAGGTGTATTTTAAAATTGATAGACAAAATATCCACAAAAAAAAAAAAAAAAAAAAAAACACACACACCACATAAAACAATGCTATAAATGAGTTACAGTTCAGTGAGTGAAATAAGTACTTGATCCCCAAGCAAAGCATGACTTGGTACTTGGTGGAGAAACCCTTGTTGGCAGGCAGGCAGGCAGAGGCAAGACGTTTCTTGTAGTTGGTGATCAGGTTTGCACACATCTCCGGAGGGAGTTTGGGCCACTCGTTACAGATCTTCTCTAAATCCTTAAGGTTTATTGGCAACTCAAAGTTTCAGCTCCCTCCATAAATTTTCTATAGGATTAAGGTCTGGCCTCTCCATGACCTTAAAGTGGAGGTTCACCCAAAAACGTAATTTTTAACATTAGATTGAGGCTCATTTTGTCAAGGGGAATCTGGTGTTTTTTTTAAAAAAATCGAAGCAGTACTTACTGTTTTAGAGATAGATCTACTCTGCCGCTTCCGGGTATGGGCGTTCCTATTTGATTGGCAGGCTTCCGACGGTCGCATACATCGCGTTACGATTTTCCGAAAGTAACCAAACGTCGGTGCGCAGGCGCCGTATAGAGCTGCACCGACGTTCGGCTTCTTTCGGGTACTCGTGACGCGATGTATGCGACCGTCGGAAGCCTGTCAATCAAAATAGGAACGCACAATCCCGAAGACCATACCTAGAAGCGGCGGAGAAGATCACTCTCTAAAACGGTAAGTACAGCTTCGATTTAAAAAAAAAACAAAAAAAAACACCCGATTCCCCTTGACAAAATGAGCATCAATCTAATGTTAAAAATTGTTTTTCGGGTGAACTCCCGCTTTAATGTGCTTTTACTTGAGCCACTCCTTTGTTGCCTAGATGGTATGTTTTGGGTCATTGTCATGCTGGAAGACCCATCTAGCTGAGGGAAGAAGGTTCTTATCCAAGATTTTATAATATGCGGCCCTTTTCATTGCCCCCTTTATTCGGCAAAGTCGGCCTGTACCTTTAGCAGAGAAACAGCCCCAAAGCATCACACACAAAAAAAAAAAAAAAAAAAAAAAAAAAAAGGTACAGAGCGACCTTGCCACTTGTCAAAAGGGGCCATGTATTGTAAAATATTGCACAAGAACCTTCTTCCCTCAGCCGGAACACTAAAGATGGGTCTTCCAGCATGATAACGACCCAAAACATACCGCCAAGGCAACAAAAGGAGTGGCTCAAGAAGAAGCACATTAAGGTCATAGAGTGGCCTAGCCAGTCTCCAGACCTTAATCCTATAGAAAATTTAAGGAGGGAGCTGAAACTTCGAGTTGCCAAGAGACAAAGAAACCTTAAAGCGGATGTGAGCTCAAAAAATTTATTAAGAGCCAGCAGCTACAAATACTGCAGCTGCTGACTTTTAATATTAGGACACTTACCTCTCCTGGAGTCCAGTGGCGACCGCAGCAGAGGACGAGCGATCGCTCATCACCCTGCTGCTCCCCCCTCCATCCACGGTGAGGGAACCAGGAAGTGAAGCGCTCCGGCTTCACTGCCCGGTTCCCTACGGCGCATGCGCAAGTCGCGCTGCGCCCGCCGATTGGCTCACACGCTGTGTGCTGGGAGCCGAGTGTTCCCAGCACACAATGGGGGACGGACGGGATGTCAGGAAAAACCCGTCTTTTGCCCGTGACGTGTGGCCGGAAGTGGGTGCAAATACCTGTCTTTAGACAGGTATCTGCACCCCCCTCCCCCTGAAAGGTGTCAAATGTGACACCGGAGGGGGGGGGGGGGGGAGAGGATGCCGATCAGCGCGACTTCACTTTAGGGTGGAGATCCGCTTTAAGGATTTAAAGAATAAGATATGTTAAGAGTGGACCAAAATCCCTCCTGAGATGTGTGAAAACCTGGTCACCAACTACAAGAAATGTCTTAAACTCTGTGCTTGCCAACAAGGGTTTCTACACCAAGTCATGTTTTATTTAGAACATAACATTTTTATATCATGCGTTTTTTTTCCCTCTAGATTTTTGGTTGATATTCTGTCTCTATTAAAACACACCCATGATAAAAATGATAGACCCTTCATTTTGTAAGTAGGCAAATTTACTAAATCTGCAAGGGATCAAATAATTTTCTCCACTGTAGTTGCCGTGATTCTCAACTGGATTCACCAAAACGTGAATGGAGTCCAACCACTCACTGCCCACAGAACGCATTTCACTTTCCTGGACTGGTTATAATAAGTCCTTTTGTGAAAGTCAATAAAGTTTAAAAAAAAAAAAAAAAAAACACCAACAACAACAACAACAACAACAACATTTGCTGATCTTGCCAGAATCCATGTGCCCTTTTAACTTCCTGTACTCTGTCAAAAATTGTTATCAGCTTTCCAAGCCATTTTCTGTGGACTACACTGGTATTTAAAAATCAGAAAAGTAGGTTAGGGTGATGAAGATATGAGTGTTGTCACCCTAGGAGAGGAAGTGGGGTACTGGCAGGATCAGCAGTCTACTTGATAACTTAAGACCTCTTTTGCCCTTACCTGATTTTTCACAGACTCCTCCCCCCTTCTCCTGAGCAAAGTTGAGTCTGTTCTGCTCGGCCGCTATGCTGTTTGCTTCTGGACTGCTACTCCTTGACGGATGGGCTGTGTTTGCCATGCTGTTCAACTGAAAGGCCAAGTCCAGTTGCTCTTGGGCCTGCTTGAGATGTTGACGCAGTTGGTCCAGCTCATGCAGTCCTGAATGGGTCACCGGCAACTCAAAAGCTTCAGACCCACCATTTGCTGGATATAGCTTGCCATTGGGGACCTTCCCTTTTTTCAGCACAGAGTGGTAGTTAGGTGGGGCGCTGGGGGTCTTTTTAGAACCCCGGACCTCCTCTGTGTCCGGCCTTTTCCGCCGCAGGGAATCACGAATGCCGCCAACACCCAGGTGGAAGAGCTCACAGAGGTTGAGAAAGAAGCACAGCCCACTGACGGCATACATGATGAAGAGGAAGATCGTTTTCTCCGTGGGACGAGACACAAAACAGTCCACGGTATGAGGACACGGGCTTCGTGTACATATATAGGATGGGGCGACTTCAAAGCCATACAAAATATATTGTCCGAAGAGGAACCCGACTTCAAAAACTGAGCGGAAAAGCAGCTGCAGCACGTACACCTTCATCAGCCCGTCCTCCTTGATGCGACTTCTTCCGTCGTGTTTCTTTCTGTTCTTATCCTCAGCATCCTTCTCTGGAACCAGCTCTTCGCTGATCATTGGGTCTTCTTCATTGTCATCTTCCGCTTCTTCGTAATCCCGCCTGGCCCCACGATGAACCATTGGTGCCCTTTTCTTGACGCTTTTCACCTTTTCCATTCGCCTCCTGTACTCGTCCGGCTGGCGAGCGATGCGGTGCATGGCGAAGCCCAAGTACATGATGGAGGGGGTTGTGATGAGGATGATTTGGAAGACCCAGAATCGGACATGTGACAAGGGCGCGAAAGCATCATAGCACACGTTCTCACAACCGGGCTGCTGCGTGTTGCACACAAACTTGCTCTGTTCATCATAATAGATGGACTCGCCGCCCACAGCCGTCAGCACGATTCGAAAAATGATCAGGATCGTCAGCCATACCTTCCCCACAAAGGTGGAGTGGTTGTTGATCTCTTCGAGAAGGCGGGTTAGAAAGCTCCAGCTCATTGTGAGCTATGTGTAGATCTGAAACAAATACAAAAAAAAAAAAAGTCATTAATATATAGCAATTAATCATCTAACCAGAGCACATTTAGGAGAAAAATCGGTTTAAGTGCTAAAAACCAAACTCTGTAAAAAGGTTTAAAAAGGAAGCAGCAGCCTACCACTATGATGTATTATTTAGCAGACAATCCACAAAACCACAATCTTCCCCGATGAACACAAAATTACCATTAAAACGGCACATAAAAATTAAATAGATTTTCAAAAGGATGATCTAGGTCCATGGACGGATCTCTAGGCCCATGGACGGATCTCTAGGCCCATGGACGGATCTCTAGGCCCATGGACGGATCTCTAGGCCCATGGACGGATCTCTAGGCCCATGGACGGATCTCTAGGATCTCAAGGAAGGACAAATTAATATCTTTGAAATAATGTATATTTTTATAACTACACAGGTCAACAAGGATTAATCCTATAATTTCAGACAGTCAATGGATCTCAAACCGAACAGTCAACATGGGCCCCAAAAGAACATGCAAGCCCAAAAAAAAAAAAAAAAAAAGAGAAATTTGGAAAAATGTGTAATCAAATTTGGCTTGCCTAAGAATGCCATTTACTCAGCTTATTTTGATTAATTTGCTTCAATGGATTGAGTCATGGACCCACAAACCGTATATAGATAAGGAGATAAACCTGACTTTTCCGGCCACGCATACTTGTCCTAGGGTCAGCCATTGTGTTACCATGAAAGCCAAGCAACCAGCATTTTCAAAAAGATCTACAATGGCAATAATACACCAATGGGTTATTTGGTTGCTTTTGGCACCATATCCTTTGGGGAAAAAGTTTAAGACCTTTCTATGCAATAACTAAGATAAGAGTATCGCTGGAGAAGTTCAGCTGGTTCTTGTAAAAAGTTTGCCGGGTTAGCAGTTTTTTCTATGCCCTGTAATAAGATGACGATTACAAAGCCATTTCCAAATACCAGCTTACATGAGAATGCCGCAATAAAAAAGGTGACTCAACTTTCTGGTAGAATTCAGAACTCCGAGTCACTCTGAGCTTTGCATGTTTAGACGGACTCACAAAAAGTACAGTTTTGGATCAACAGGTTATGAAATTACAGGTGTGGGTAAAAAAGACTGGATGAGATGAGGTTCAGCATGGGTGTGGACATTGAAGAAGAGTCAGCTGTTGAGTCCCTGGGGTTAGGCCCCTACACACGATCAGGTGTCAACAATTATCTGACGGACGTGTTTTGTCATACAATCCGACCGTCTGTACGCTCCATCGGACAATTGCCGGAATTTCCGACAACAAATGTTAGCCGTGCATGCTCTCAAATTGTCCGACAAAACATGTGTTTTGTCAGATCATCTGATCGGGTTTGTCAGACTAAAACCAAAAGCACAAAACACGCATGCTCCGAACCAATGCTAAACATCAGACAACAATAGCAGAAGTTGCCCAAAGGTGGCGGTAAAGAGCGGAAAACACACGTGGTTTGGTGAACGTTGGCTGAAAATGTTCTGCCGTATGTATGCAAGTACAACAAGTACAAGTTCACGAACAACGCCCTTCGAACAAAAATCCAGGGAAAGTCTGATGGAAGTCCGATCGTGTGTACGAGGCTTAAAAAGGGTCACTAACATTTTTTTTGTGTCATACTTCCCTCCACTGTGCAGTTCGTTTTGCACAGAGTGGCCCCGATCCATGTCTTCTGGGGTCCCTCGGCGGCTGTCTCTGGTCCTCCCCGCAATTAGTAACCAGTCATGCGAGAGCGCTTGCATGGTGGTCACTAATTGCGGGCGCGCTCCCGTGATACAGCGAGTGGCCATAGCCGCTCACTGTATCACTTGGCCCTGCCCCTCGGTGCGCCGCGTCACTGGATGCGATTGACAGCAGTGCCCGCCAATGGCTGGGCTGCTCTCAATCCATCCGCTAAAGCCAATCAGCGGTGAAAAGGATCTCGGGACCGAGCGCGGGACTTTCGAGGGGTCAGGTAAGTATAACAGGGGGGGAGGGGGCGGCAGCAGCAGATGTTTTTTCACCTTAGTGCATAGATTGCATTAAGGTGAAACAAATAAAATCCTTTACAACTCCTTTAAGAATGGTGTTTTTCTCCCCTCTTTTCTTCACCTTAAATGTGGACATCTGGTGCATTTTGTCACATTTCAGAAAAAAATACTGTATATACTCGAGTATAAGCCTAGGGTGGGAAATGCAGCAGCTACTGAGACACTCTGATAAGAGTGTCCCCATCAGTGAAAAAAAAAAAAAAAAGTGTCCAGTGATGTCCAATCATTATCTGTGTATTATATTATGCACTGTATTGCTTGCCTTATTAGAGTGGACCTCTGCTCTTTCATCTCCTGACTCCCGCCCGCTGCAGAATGATCTAATACAGACAGCGGGCGGGTAGCCAGGAGGTGCCGCGCCAATGTAGTCACTGGCTGGCAAGTCCCAGCAGCCAATCGTAGTGCGCAGCGTCACTGTATGGGCAGGAGTTAAGTCAGCGGCTCTGCTGACACGAGCCAGTGGAAATACATGGGCGGACAGGATACGACACACACCAGAGACAAGTGGCAACATGACTCGAGTATAAGCCGAGGGGGGCATTTTCAGCCAAAAATACTCGAGTATATACGGTAAAATAGCAGCATGTTCTATTTTTTTTGGAACTGGCTGCACTGGTGTGAACTATGCTATTGGAAACCATATAACCTACTATCCATACGACTGATGCAGAGGAAAAAAAAAAAAAACAAACACACACACACACACACAAACACACACACACACACCATGTGGTGTGAACAGGCCCTAAAAACAAACCATCTTCATGTGTCAAAGCGCTTGTACAGAGGCACCATACCAGCAGGTACAATCAGGTTCCAGGATGTGACAAGGACACAGCAAAGGGAGGAAACGATGGGGACAGAAGACAAAGAATGCAGACACATGTGGATGGTGAAAAGGCCGCATAGTCGCATGTGGGAGTTTTGACACTTGCAGAGCGAGGAGGAGACTTTGGTTCACTTGGAACAAAAATAATCCCACCAAACACCCCCCCCTCTCCCCAGATCCTATTAACATACACACCAACACATGAGAAGTCCAATTAGTCTAATTTTCTTTCCTATAATGAGCAACAGATGCAAAAACCTGTTGCTACTTTGTTAGAGGAAACCAGGGTGGATAAAAAAAAAAAAAATCAAAAAAAAAATTTCAGATTTTAAATATCAGATTTTTTTCCCTTTTTAGCAAATATATTTTAATAAAATGCTTTTAGAGTTAAACTCTAGCTAAATATGGTAATCCAAGATGCCTTAAAAAATTTGTATGAAATGGAGCTTAGGCATGTAGCTGTAGATTTTGCAATATTTACATTTTTGGTAAACTCATTTAATGAATCCAAGCAGAGATAACATGCACTGCATTGATGCATTCACACCATTTAACCGTGAGATAAAACAAAGTTCAGGAATACTCCTTTATCCAATCGTCTTGCAGATCTATGTACGCTACAAAAACTGTATGGTTGAATCGGTTCTGATATCGCCGTTTTACTAACCCGACTGCTTATTATTCTAAATAGGAAACCTTCACTTTGTTTGCAAATATTAAAGCGGGAGTTCACCCAAAAACGTAATTTTTAACATTAGATTGAGGCTCATTTTGTCTAGGGGAATCGGGTGTTTTTTTTAAATCGAAGCTGTACTTACCGTTTTAGAGAGCGATCTTCTCCGCCGCTTCCGGGTATGGGCTTCGGGACTGGGCGCTCCTACTTGAGCGACAGGCTTCCGACGGTCGCATACATCGCGTCACGATTTTCCAAAAGTAGCCGACTGTCGGTGCGCAGGCGCCGTATAGAGCCGCACCGACGTTTGGCTTCTTTCTGCTACTCGTGACGCGATGTATGCGACCGTCGGAAGCCTATCAAAAATAGGAACGCCCAGTCCCGAAGACCATACGCGGAAGCGGCAGAGAAGATCGCTCTCTAAAACGGTAAGTACAGCTTTGATTTTAAAAAAACTACCCGATTCCCCTAGACAAAATAAGCATCAATCTAATGTTAAAACATTTTTTCGGGTGAACTCCCGCTTTAAATATTCTAATTACAGTGGGACCTTAGATTACGTTCCAGGAGAATGCTCGTAATCCAAAGCACTTGCATATCAAAGCGAGTTTCCCCATAGAAGTCAATGGAAAACGAAAATGTGTTCCGCAGTGACTTCTATGGCCAAATGCGGTACTGCACACAGCTCCGGCTTGAATCCTGCTTGTTTCGCGAGACACACGTAAACCGAGGCAGGATATAAAAAAAAAAAAAAAAGCTTGTACTGCGAAACGCTCGTTAACTGCGTTTCTCGCAATCCGAGGTTTCACTGTACCAGCGAGAATGAGCCCTTACATTTAACAACTTAAGATCCGGACCAATATGCAGGTTAAGGACCTTGCCCCTTTTTGCGATTCGGCACCGAGTCGCTTTAACTGACAATTGCTCGGTCGTGCGACGTGGCTCCCAAACAAAATTGGCGTCTTTTTTCCCCCACACATAGAGATTTTTTGGTGGTATTTGATCACCTCTGCGTTTCTTATTTTTTTTGCGCTATAAACAAAAATAGAGCGACAATTTTGAAAAAAAAATTCAATATTTTGCCACATTTTTTTTCCTCAGCTTAGGCAGATACGTATTCTTCTACCTTTGGTGTAAAAAAAAAAAACACACGCAATAAGCGTTTATCGATTGTTTGCGCTAAATGTAGAGCGTTTACAAAATAGGGGATAGTTTTATGGCATTTTTTTTTTTTTTTTTTTTTTTTTACTACTAATGACCGAGACATTATGGCGGACACATTGGACAATTTTGACACATTTTTGGGACCAGTCATTTTCACAGCAAAAAGTGCTATAAAAATGCACCGATTACTGTGAAAATGAAAATTTTGCAGTTTAGCAGTTAACCACTAGGGGGCGCTGTAGGGGTTTAAGTGTGACCGTGTATGTGTTTCTAACTGTAGGGGGGCGGGGCTGGACGTGTGGCGTCATTGATCGTCTTTCCCTATATCAGGGAACAGACGATCAATGACAGTGCCACTGTGAAGATTACACTCACCTCTCCCCGTTCTATAGCTCCTGTGACCGATCACGGGACACCGGTGGCGATCGGGTCCCGCGGTCACAGAGCTTCGGACCGGGTCGCGTGTGCGCGCCGGTGTTCTGGCGAGCTGGTTCCTACCATCGATATGGTTCCCTCCAGAGTGCGCAGGTGCAATCCCGAGCCGACGGAAACCGCCGAGTGGGAACAGCTGTTCATCAGCTGTAGACGCGCTCGCTCCCTATGCCCGATTATACACTCTATACATGCCACTCTACACAGCAAGGGCCAGCAAGAGGCGGATGTGATATTGACCAGTGTGTTTTTAATTGGTTATTCAAGCCGCTCTTTACAGCAAGGGGCGGATGCGATACTGAGCAGTCCTTTTTTGGGGGATGTTTTTTTCTCAATAAAAGAGATGTCTCACATCCGCCCCTTGCTGTATAGAGCGGCGTGTATAAGCAGGCTTCAGGCAGCAGGAGCGAGCTTGTCTAAGCTGACAAACAGCTGTTGAGGCTCGGAGATTTCCGTGGCCTCCTACTGCGCAGTCGTGGCAGGAACCATCTCGACAAGACACTGGCGTCGCACACGCGTCCCACGGCTAGGCTCTTAAAGGCGACGTACCTGTACATGTGTGCCCAGCCGTGCCATTCTGCCGATGTATATGTGCAGGAGGCGGTCCTTAAAAGCGGGACTTCACCCGAAAAACATTTTAACATTAGATTTAGGCCAATTATGTGAAGCAGAATCGGGTGTTTATTTTAAAATAAATTTAGTACTTACAGTTTTAGAGATCGATGTTCTCCATCGCTTCCGGGTATGATCTTCGGGAATGGGCGTTCCTATTTGATTGACAGCCTTCTGACGGTCGCATACAGCGCGTCACGAGTTGCTGAAAGAAGCCGAACGTCGGTGCGGCTCTATACGGCGCCTGCACACCGACGTTCGGCTACTTTCGGGAACTTGTGACGCGCTGTATGCGATCGTCGGAAGGCTGTCAATCAAGTAGGAACGCCCAGTCCCGCAGCCCATACCCGGAAGCGGCGGGAGAACATCGATCTCTAAAACGGTAAGTACTGCATTGATTTTTAAAATAAACACCCGATTCTGCTTCGCATACTTAGCCTCAATCCAATGTTAAAAAAATGATTTTTTGGGTGAACCTCCACTTTAAGTGGTTAAAGAGCACCTGTCATTTCAGATCCATCATGGCAGCGCCTGTTAGCGGGCATCCGCTCACCTTTTGCTGCCACGTCCCTCACCTTGTTGTGTCACTGCCGCATCACCAGATGTCCCATTAAAGTGAATGAGACGGTCGGTGAGTCAACAGCAGATCGGAGGAGTCACTGCGGGACAGAGATGACAGTTCTTTAAAAATTATGATTTAAAATAGTTGATTTAAATCAAGCCTTTTTACTAGAGGATTTAGCCTAGGTTCACACTGCTGCGAATTCAAAATCGTGGTAAAATCGCGATTTTGCGGCTGCGATTTCGGACGTGATTTAAGAGACATCTGTGCAGGGTTCAATGTAAATTGCGCCCCGAAATCGCAAAAAGTAGTACATGAACTACTTTTTGAAATTGGTGCAGCGCCGCAGATGCGGCGTCGCACCGATTAGGATAGTGCCATTGCCGACAATTTGACATGTCAAATCGCATCTCAAATCGTACCAAATCGCACCCAGTGTGAACCAGGGCTTAAAGTAAATCCACCCCACTATTGACACATAAACTTAACAGATGAGAAGTGTAATTGTCTTTCCCACAACGAGCAACAGATGCAAAAACGTTGCCGCTTTGTTAGAGGAAACAGCTGTCTAATGTCTCCTCTTTTGTAATTCACAGCCCTCCGAGATCGTTTGCTCCAGTAAACTTTTCTTCACACCAAAGCGTGAAAAAGGAAGATGCCCCCCCGGCCTCCATCCTGCTCCCCGGACAGTTGAAGGGGCAGGTGACACAGCCTCCCGGCCTTTAAAATAGTCGGCTTCTTGTCCAGATGTGTCACACGAGGCAACAGAGTGTCAAACCACACAGGAAACCACAAATCCCACAGCGAGGAGGGGAGCAGATGTAGGGATCGCCCAACGCGATTGTGTAACTGCGCTCAGCACAGAAGAGAAAATAAAAAGGGTGCAGACAAAAGCGCATCGATGTTAACCAACGATGGCTGCGAATCAATCCCCCCCCCCAAAGTTACTCACTTTCACGGTGGAAATTATTAATGGTTACTGTAATAAGCCAAGTAAACCACCCAAACTCCTAGCAAATTATTTACAACTAGAACGATGTCAAATTCTGTTGCACTGCCCCATTTCACAGATCAGATCGCAAGCTAGCAGGGCCCTCCGATTCCTCCTGTATTGAAGTGCAACTGTACTGTAGGGCTGCAGCGAATGATTATTTTGATAAAATCAATTAGTTGATATATAGGAGTGGTGTATAATCCCCCCCCCCCAGAAATGCACTGGAACTGACCGCACTGGAGCAACTATGCCATTGGAAACCATATAAACCACTATCCATGCGTTTGATGCAGAAAAGTAAACACAACACTGGACTGCATGTGGTGTGAACTGGTTCCAAGCCCTCGTTCGTACTGAAGGTGGGTTTGAAATCGTGCCAGTTCAGCTGAACTGGCACGATTTCAAACGTGCATTTCAGTGCGAGTTCATGCAGATTCAGATGTGCCATTGCCGGCAATAGGCTCAGATTTGGCATGCCAAATTGCCCCGATGTCAATGGGTTCCAAGGGCTGGTCCACACCAAAAAAAAAAAAAAAAAAAAAAAAAAATGCACTCCAGATCCATTCCGGATGCGTTGCCTCTGGTCTTCTCCAATGACAAAATCCCTTTGACGGGCCATTAGCGAGTACGAAATGTATACTAATATATATATATACACACACACACACACACACACACACACACACACACAGAGACAGTAATTATATTATATATATATATATATATATATATATATATATATATATATATATATATATATATATATATATATATATATATATATATATATATATTATATTATATTATATTATATATACACACACACACACACAGAAGCCAGTTGCTCCAACTTTTCTGAACCAACAAATATGATTGTTTGCTAGAAGCCACAACCCAACTAAATGCTGCAAGTCATGCAATGGGTTATCCTTGCAACACCCATGATTTTCAGCACTCTCTAAAATCAGGTGTAGACCTTGGTCCTTCAGCGGTTTTGAAACTACAAATCCCATGAGACATTGCAAGACCCCGACAAACAGAGGCATGATGGGATTTGTGGTGTCAACACAGTTGGAGGGCCGAGGTTGCCTACTCCGCTCTAAATCTTATAAGGTGCTCCTTTTCTCTTTCCTAACAATCAGATGTAGTTTTACTGATTTATGTTTCATCAGCCCTCTTTGTTCTCCTAACTCATGCATTGATAGCCACCTGATTTAGGAGGCGAATTCATCGGAATGGGCTTTCGTTTAGGGCTGCAACCAACGATTATTTTCATAATCGATTAGTTGTCCGATTATTGTTTCAACTAATCAGATAATCTTAAAAAAAGTGTGGTGTACAATTTAGTTAATATGTAAAAAAAAAAAAAAAAAAAAAAAAAAAAAGCAGGCAATTTATTCTTAAATATCCATATGCAGTAGTAAATATAAATAACCAACTACAGCAATTGTAATGCCTTCTATTACCTCTACTTTCTCTGGGTTCAGATGCTGATCTTCCCTGCACAGTCTTTAAAATGATATATATATTTTTTAAACAAACTTGTTATACTTACCTGCTCTGTGTAATGGTTTTGCACAGAGCAGCCCAGATCCTCCACTTCTGGGGTCCCTCACCGATGCTTCTGACTCCTCCTGCCTTCAGAGTGCCTCAATAGCAAGCTGTAAAGTATAGTATAGAGCGCCCGCTATAGCAAGGTAAAAAAACTTCTGCCTTTAGAACCACTCACTTCCTGCCCAGGACTACATGTCCCATGAGGCATTGCTCCTCACACTTTCACATTCACAAATTCTCAGGCACTTAGTGACATGTATGGATGGTGTACTGAGCTGTATGTGTGCTGCACTGTATTTCCTGATATGTAAACAAATAATGCATACTATATGCAGGCCAACTAATCAACTGGCCGATTAATCGATTATGAAAATGGTTGTCAACTATTTTCATAATCGATTAGTTGTTTCGGCCCTACGTTTCGTTATATAGTATCTCAGACAAGTTATACTGCCATGATCCTTTTTGTATTGTAGACATTGGTTAATTGTCTGTATTATATCCTTCTGTTAAAAAGCAATAAAGACATATTTACCTCTAAATCTTACAAGGTGCATATTATTCTAGGGCTGCAACTAACGATTATTTTTATGGTCGATTGTTTTCGATAATAGCCTTAAAAAAAAAAATATTTTTTTGGACACAGTTTTAAAAAAAAAAAAAAAAAAAAAAAAAAAGTTAGTGGGAATTTTTCCCCCCCCATTTTCAGCCATAAAATTTCCAACAAAATGTTCTGGCAGCACACACACACACACACACACACACACACACACACACACACACACACACACACACACACACACACACTACACCACACCAAGACATGGACTGTATTTGATGCAGAATCTCAAAAGCCACACTTAAAAACAAAAATAGCAAGATAGAAAGCACTGACAGAGTGGGCAAACCATAACATCCACCTCACGGAATTTCTTTTTTTTAAGCCATTGTCTATTAAATAAACGTTTTTTAAATTCCCCATTAACACGATCACTTCTTTCAATCCACACAAAGAATTACCATCTCTTAAAATGATAAGCATAGCATGCCAGGGTACAGATCAGCGAGAAACTGCCCCAATAACCTACCAGTCAAGCTGGTTTCTGGCATCTGCAGGGCACCTTTGGCACAAGACAGGTCATCCCACCCCGGTCAGACCTCAGCATACCGTTCCTTGTTCATCCCCAACATCCCATCACAGGTCCACTACAATGTCCAGACCTAGACCAGTTACTCTATGAAATTACAGCAGCCAAATGCAACACTGATGACCATCTACAAGTCTACAGAATCCCTCGAGTAGCCTCTTCCCCGCTCATTAGCGGTTCAATGACCCCTTGACCCCCTATTGACACCATCACCAATAATTACAGTTCACAACACATTCAAACACTTAACAGGACGTTTAAGAGACACAGTGGCCAAATTATAGTATATACCGGTAACAAGATCATGTAAAAGATTAAAATAGAAATGAGTACCCCTTTATAGGTATATGTAAAGGTTTGAGGGGAACACCGCAAATAAAAAATCTGAACCTTTGCATATGTGATTGCCATTGATGCAACTATCTGAAATCGACTGTGCTGGTGTGATCTTGTATTATTATTATTATTATTATTATTATTATTATTATTATTATTATTCTGAACCTTGCCATTTTGGCCAAAGTATAGGTCAACCAAACTCTACGGAAGCAAAAAAATAAAAAAATAAATTAAAGGGGAAGAAAGAAGTTGGCAAAAAAGTACCGAAAATTTAAAATTTACCACCAACGTCCAGTTAACGTTCAATGGAACCACCATCATTTTTTAGCCACTAAAGTCCAATACTGTACTGTTGAAAAGCCATTTTAGAATTTTTTTCAATTCTATAAAAAAAAAAAAAAAAAAAAAAAAAAAAAAAAAAAAGGGGGGAACCAAGATTTAGATAGAGAAGAAAAATGGTTAGAGCTTGTTAAGAGTTTTTATTGAGCTTGTATCACCATTGGTAGAGATCTCCCCTCAATTCCTATATGGTCAAAAACTAGATTTGTAGGTATACTCAACATTTAAAGCTTTTGGCATACCTAAAGATCATACAGAATACATGGATATGGATGACAGAAAAGTTCTGCTTTATACATGGTGCCTCTCCACCTTCCCAATCTCACTATACCTATCCTCGTCACAATACAGGGAGACATCATGGGAGCGTCCCAAATCCCACCACATGTCAGAGTATTGGGATACCTAGGGTTTAGAAAATTCCACTGGAAGGACTGAGGTCATCCTTCATGTGGAAACTTGGAAAAACTATTTTCCAATCTTTACCACAGGTATATTTTTGTAGCTTTAAAACCTTGATACAAACTTTTGGAGGGGGCAATGTAATAAGCAGACCTTGACTTTAAGAACTCATTCACACCAAGGCAATCTGTTGAGGTGCAGTTGAGACACATTGTCACCCCATGAAGTTCATTATTGGAGGAACAAAAAAAAAAAAAAAAAGTTTTGCATGCTATGGCAGTTAACATACTTTAAGTGCTGTTTGAAACAAAATATAGGAATCTCCATACAGTGGATTGACTAGAACTAGAGATGCGCCAAAATTTCGGTGGCTGAAACATATTCGTAAAATTTTTTTACCGTTCTTCATAGGTCATGGTACTCAAAAACATGGGTGTGTCATTGATGCATTCTTTTCAATGCATTTCAAAGGGAAAGTGCATTTTTTTTTCTATTATTATTATTATACAGGATTTATATAGCGCCAACAGTTTGCGCAGCGCTTTACATCACCTGCTCCCATGCTCGTCTCCAGGACTTCTCCAGAGCCTCTCCAAACCTATGGAACTCCTTACCCCAATCTATCCGCCTATCTCCTTCTCTACTAGCTTTTAGAGGATCCCTGAAAACCCTCCTCTTCAGAGAAGCCTATACTACCCACACCTAACAACTGTATTTGCATTTGAGTCCATCTGATCATCCCCCACAGCTACTACCCTTTGTTCCACTTGACCCTCCCTTCTAGATTGTAAGCTCTAACGAGCAGGGCCCTCTGATCCCTCCTGTATTGAATTGTATTGTGACTGTACTGTCTTCCCTGATGTAAAGCGCTGCGCATACATATACATACATACATACATACATATACATATACACACAAATATATACATACATACACAAATATACACACACACACACACACACACACACACACACACACACCAAAAATCGTAGCAAAATAGATTTTTAACACCAAAGAAAGCACAACACACCAGTGTAAAGACATACATATAATTTAAAGGGATGCATTTTTCAGTGAGCTTTTCTTGCACTAATAGCCGACAAATTTATATTCATGGTATAAATAAAAAAATAAAAAAAAAAGTCAAGAAAATGTAACACACACACACACACACACACACACACACACACACACACACAGTAAAAGCCGAGTTTTTCAGCACTTTATTGTGCTGAAAATGCCCCCCCCCTCGGCTTATACTCGAGTCACCTTTTTCCGCCTGATCTCCCGGACTTTGGAGACCCGGTCCTGGCCAGCTATAGGTTCCCTGGACCCCAATCTTGGCACACATGTAGATCCACTCTTCCTCTACAAGTGTGCAGTTTGTTGTCCGGGGGACCTACGGCCAGGGAGCACCGTTTTTTCAAAGCCGGGCACCCCTTCCATAGGCTCCTATGTTAAACGTCAGTCTAGTCATGGACACAGTGAGGCATGCAGATGGACACCCTACACTTATACTCGAGTCAATACGTTTTCCCAGTTTGTGGTATATGTATGTATGTATGTATGTATGTATGTATGTATGTATGTATGTATGTATGTATGTATATATATATATATATAAATACACACACACACACACACACACACACACACACACACACACACACACACACACACACACACACACACACACACACACACACACACAAATTTTCATTTTCGGCAAAGTGCAGCCTGAAGATTCAGTACCAAAATTTGCATTAGGTGCACCTAGAACACTTTTCAGCGAGTACCTTTGTAGTCATGGGGAAGATTTCAATAAGGACAAAGAAAGGCCCCACTAATATACTGCAAGAGGCGAGCGGAGAAGGTATATAGACTTGAAACAAGGGGGGTTATTCTTCAACCTAGGACAAAGGGCAGACTCATACAAATCCCTCCATTATTTCACCATTGGCAGCTGTGCTGCTCACATCCTAACTATGGAGCCATTTATTCCAGCACGTGTACAGCTGTGTCGGGTCTGTTAGAGCCATCAGTGCATGCAATGGAAACCATGACTTCTATGGAGCATCAGTCTGCTAACCAACATACGCGGCATGACACCCCCAAATCCCAACTTGTTCCCTTTCCTTCATTTTAGGAAAGGCACAAAATGGAGCCAACTGAAATTTTACAAGTCAAGTGTGGAAAATTAGATAAAAAAGGTAAAACTATTGGACATTTTGGGTACATTTAGACCCTGGTGAATTGCATTACTGTACATCGCAATAGCTCAAATGAATGGGTGGCTGGCAATTCCAAAAACCGACATGCAATGCCTTCGGTAAGGTGGTGTACCACAATCCACAAAGTGTGCCATCTTGTGTGTTAGAGCTGCACTGCCTTGCGGAGTTGCGGTTGCCTTCTTTTTGAATGGCACCCCAACACGTTTATGCACGTAACAGGCAACACTTTGGCTAAAAAGTTTGTTCTCCCGCCACTTTCTTCCTTTTCGATGGATAGGAGAAATGATGGAACTTCAGCCTTGCCTTGTTGGGGAGATTTCCATTCACTTACAGACCAAGAGACAACAGAGATATGTTTAGCACATGTAAATCCCCACCCCCCCAAAAAAATAAAAATTTTGCATTGACATACTGAGCTGTAACCGACAGCCTTGCAGCATGGCCCTACTGACCTTAATGGGCAAGTCTGACAGGCGGTGCTGCCTGTCAAACATGCCAAGACAAAAGTTAAAATTTGTCATGCCCACAAAGTAAAGCTTTGCATGCCCCTTTGGCGGCCATGTTTGCTTGTAGAGGGGAGATAACTGGCCAACCCACCTGTTTGTCACGCTAAGCTGCCTAGGTGTCAAGGGGTGCAATTCAAAATTAGAGGACCTTCATTAATTCCCCCCCCCCCCGACTCTCCATCTATTAAAATATTCTGCCCTTGTTTTATCTTTGGATTGTAAACATTTTTTTTTCTGCCAATAAAATACCTTACGCAGCCCACACCCTGTTCGTTTGGCGATAAGCACAGGCTTATAATATCATGCACAGCTCTCTCTCTCCAGAAAGGGAGGAGGGAGATGAGTCATAAGAAGGCCAATGAGAGCTGAGGCTTGCCTCTGTAAACCCAGGAAGTGAACAGACGGCAGCTGAAGCTGCCCACAGTCAAAATGGTTGCAGCCAGACTCAGTGGAGAGAGATTTCTGCAGAAAATTTGGCAAGTAAAGGATACATACACACACACACACACACACACACACACACACACACACACACACAGTTGAAGGGAAGCTTCTGAATGGCAAAGATGTTTTTATTACAAATTATGTGAATAGACTGCAGTTCCTAACCAACGTGTTTCTGCATTGTGGTAAAGCATGGTCAAATGCACATAGCGTATGCCCATGCAGGGCCAGGTTTACCAGCACATGGATGAACAGGTGTTCCATGCAGGCAGTCGCACCGATGCCAGTTGGGATGTAGCAGCTACATAGACACAGTTGCTGCTCTCAATTTTGAAATCCGTGCATGGCCTTATTGTACTTTGCCACAAGACAGCGTGCATGGGCGCTCAGCCTATTAGGTTGTTGTAAAGCACAAAGGGGCCTTCATTCACATGAGGCAGACTATAGTGTACTCATGCAGAACCAGGTTTATCAGCACAGGTTTTCCATCCCATTGATGTCAGACAGACACTGCTCACAATATTGGCACTTGGCTTTGTACACCAGTGAAGTTCACTACATTACTAGATAGGCAAACCACACAATTTTACCTTAGAATGCCAAGTAAAATTAAAACAAAATTACAGAAAAGTTCCCCGCTGAGGTAAATAAAAAAAGCCATGAAGAATGTTATTGCGTAAAAACATTTTGAGTAAAGAAACATTTGGTTGTCAGAGGCAACTACAATGTTGTGTTTTAAGTTCATGTATAAACTTAAGCGCCATTATTTCAGGCCCCACTACTACTACTAGGCCCGAGTGACAAAACTGGGCCCCCAAATACTGGCCAAGCCAGCAAGATGATTCCTGATCTGTCTACAATGTCAGGGGCCCTCTATGCATGTCAAGCCTCTTTAAAAATTCAGTTGCCGAATGTGTGCGAAAGGTGACAAAAGACCCCGGCAGGGATCAGATTGCATTAAACAGCCACAGGTTCTCCATACATCACACAGCGTTACGCTTTTACCTCCCCCGGCGTGCCAGGACATGGCACCTGGTTAAACTGGTTAGAGAATGAACATGAGGTGTATTCCCATAAACTGTTCCCGACACATTCTGTTAGACCCAAGAGTCACTATTGTACAGGCCCCGCCACTCCTACGTAGGGTTGCCACCTCATCCCTTTAAAACAGAACACATCTGAATTACACAGGTTCTGTGGCTAATTAAGGTGGTAATTAGACTCATTTGGTGCCTTACCTGCATTAAATTAGCCTCAGAACCTGTGTAATTCATATGTGTTCTGTTTTAAAGGGATGAGGTGGTAACCCTACTCCTACGTCGCACCAAAGCCAGTGAGAAAGCAGCCAGGTGTGTGCATCAGTCCTGCGATTGCAGAACAAGCTAATTTTGTTTGACAGGTCTCCATATGGGCCCTTTCACACGGGGCTGTCCGTGTGCGGCTCTGCTTTGCTCAGCGGGGATCGCTTCATCGCCGACATCCTAGGCTCCATAGGAGCACAGAGCGACCGTTTGGTTATGTTACCAGATGAAGGACAGACACTAGGGGCCATGTCACAAAACTCTGATAATATTGTGCAATCATTAAGGTCCCCCACACAAAGCAGAGAATTAACCCCTTAGGATCCACAGCGAGTATATCAAGCACGCTTTACCGATTTTACTGTTGTGGGTTTAGTAACACTTTAATGAATATAGAGCTTTTAGATCTGCTGGAGTTGAGTTGCAATGCTTCAGAGTGTAACTGGCCACCATGGACTGGTCATCTAAGGCAGATGTCTCCAAACTGTGACCCAGGGGCCAGATGCAGTCTTTTGCTTGCCTTTATCCAGCCCTGGGGGCACTTTTTCACCTACTGATACCAACAATGGAGCATAAATCCCCCACAATAACACCAAAGATGGGGTACAATTCCTCCCATTGACAATTGGGCCCAACGGTGGGGCCCAATTCTTCCCAATGACAACAATTGGGCCCAACTCTTCCCAATGACACCAAAGATGGGCTACTGCTCATATTCCCATTGACACCTTTTCTACTCCTAATAGACATAGTCCAGCTCTCCTAAAGTCCAAGGGACAGTAAACTGCCCCCCCCCCCCCCATTTAGGAAGTTTGGAGACCCCTGATCTAAGGCATTGAACAGACCACTCTTTTCTCAGGTCACATTTCCTTTATGAAATCCGAACAAGTTACCAATTTACAAGCCTGGAACACCAATATGGCTTTGAAGTCATGACTATGTGAAATTCAATTGAAAAGCACTAATGAGCATTTTACAACCAGATTTAAAGCTCTTCGTCTACAGACCGGACACTGGGTGAGAGAACGCTGAGAGGTTTAACATTTACTGCTATCGGGACCCCTATTAAATTACAAGTCTGGGGGGGGGGGGGTCACAAAGGTTTCATGGCACTGCGGTTTTGACCACCTGCTAGGAATTAACACCTTCTAGCCTGTGAC
The DNA here is from genome assembly GCF_905171775.1 of Rana temporaria. Classification (NCBI taxonomy): domain Eukaryota; kingdom Metazoa; phylum Chordata; class Amphibia; order Anura; family Ranidae; genus Rana; species Rana temporaria. Next base: position 200,595,318 of record NC_053494.1, on the reverse strand, counting down.
ACAAAAGGATTCTGGGAAGTCAAACAACAAAGACCAGACCAAGAAAAAAGTCTGCACAAACGTGTCACGTAAAACTTCTCATATCCTGACGGGGTTAAGGGGGTAAATTACAAAATTTGAAGTATAACTAAAAGGCATCACTTTTTTTAGTTTTGGACAGTGTGGAGAGGGATTAGATCACCTGTCGGTTTTAATTGCAGTCTGTGTCCCCATTAGGAAGATTCACACACCATTTGTCCTGTTGAGTGAAAGCTGGTGCACCTCAAACCCAGGTACCCGTTTCTTCATCCTCCTATGGTGGAAGAAGATGCCGGTTCAGGACTGTTGGACAAGTGAGAGCGGAGACTTTAGTTCCAATTTAAAGCCGAGCTCCACCCAAAAGGGAAACCTCCGCTGGTTCGCAACCTTTTGGGTGGAGCTCAGCTTTCAATTGGAACTAAAGTCTCCACTCTCACTTGTCCAACAGTCCTGATCCGGCATCTTCTTCCGCCAGTCTTTGGGACTCTTCATTGGTCGGCAGGGCACGTCGTTACACCCGCATATGCTCAGGCAGTGCCAGAGGAGAAGGCAGGCAGGTAGGAGCATTTTAGGGCAGAAGAGAGTCTGTCTCTTCTGCCATAAACACCTGCCTACTTGCAGGTTTTTATAACAGAACTTCAGTCCTGCCCAAGTCCCACGCTACCTTTTTAATAGGGATGTCCCGATACTAGTATCGGTACCGATACCGAGCATTTCCCCGAGTACTTGTACTTGGGGGGAAATGCTCCGATGCCTCAGCCAATACCTGGGCAGTCAGGGGAGTTGCAAGTCTTCTGCTCCGTGCAGTCTTTCCTCCCCCCCATCAGTGCCGCTCTTCTCTCTCCCCCCCCCCCCGTGCCGCTCTTCTCTCCCCCCCTTGTCCGTGTCGCTCTTCTCTCCCACCCCACCCCCCCGTCGCTCTTCTCGCCCCCCCCCCCCCGTGTCGCTCGGTATCATCGAGTACTTGGGGGAAATAAAAAAAAAAAAAAAAAAAAAAAAAAGAAGTTTCAGTACTTGTACCCGGTCTCAAAAAAGTGGTATCGGGACAACCCTACTTTTTAAAGATGTAGGCGGAGCATGCGTACAAATGAAGCACATGACGTCATGTGCTTCATTGTACGCATGCACCATACAAAAGCACAGGATCTAATAGAAGCTTTTATTCCCCCTCCCCCCACACCAATGTAATTATTTACGGGACATGCGCAAAATGAGGAGCATGACATCATGCACTTAATTTCGCTCATGCGCAGTATAAAAATACTGTGAGATCTCACTTTAGGTATGGGATTTCCCTGAAGGAAACTATGATGGTGCCTTTCTAGGGGGCATCTGTGCAACCGGGGGCTACGTCGCCACCATTTAAGGGAAGCTTGGAAGTAGAGAAAACGCACATTGCAAATTTAAGCAGAAGTGGGGGTGGGTGCGTTTCTATGTAAAGCTTGTATAGAATGAAGGGAAAAAAAAAAAAAAAAAAACGATTTCTAGAGACAGTCAGGGCAGAGGCGTATCTAGTGAAAATAGCGCCTATGGCAAGCACTAAAACTGCGCCCCTGTCAAAACATTTGAAACCCATCTTTCAGATAACCTTAAAAAAAAAAAAAAACGGCTAACAAAACTAGTGATATTTATCATCCATTGTGATACCTTGGGTAGTGACATATCCTCTTTATGGAGAAATCTGGGGTTTATTAGACCCCTGATCCCTCCAAGGCCAGGTAAATGCAGAACCAATACTGGAAGTGATGAAAGTTTTAACAGAGGAGAGGGAGAAACTGATGTTCCTCCTTTGTGCGCTGCCAATCGGACCAGATGGAATGGGAGAACAGGGGAGGGCTGTGGCTGAATGCTGCAGGGATAGCGCTGCCATTGTCTATTAGCAAAGGTGCTGAAATGGAGATCCTGCCTATGCTTGGGATGAGGGAAGAAGAAGAGATCCTCGGACCCTGGTAAGTGCCTTTCTGCCCAGCCACTCAAAAGCGCCTCCTTCATATGGCGCCCATGGCACTTGCCATGGCTGCCATACCCTAGATACGCCACTGACTCAGGGTGCACACCATCAGATCAACAGAGAACAAAAAAATGAATGAACCCATTAATAAAAAAAATATATATATATTTAAAGGGGAAGGTAACCGGTTCCCTCTAGAAGTAGAAACCCTCCCCCTTCTCTCATTGGTCAGAGCCGCTCACCAATTCATGTATGCCACCGGGTCAACCGGTCACCTTAAGGCAAGGGCCAGCATCTACGGGAACATTTACCTGTTCTACCACCAAGATATCAGTCGGGTCTTTTTAAAAGTTGTCCAGACAAGACTGGCAACCAAATTGATCAAGGATCACCTGATGTCTACAGAGTCTAGGCAGAAGAATCCCAGCCTTCCCATCACTCTAAATAGCTCACCTGGGCCAAGCTGGCCATTGCACCAATTACCCTGCAAGAAGTGTAAACAGAGGAGAGCAAATGGAAGATTTACATTTAATACCAAATGGGCCCCAATTAGCCTGACAATGACAAGCCTGACCAATAGTCATAAGTGGCACGCCCCCCCCCATTACACCTCCATCAGCACAAATACTTGCTGACCACCTGTGAACGGCACGCCGCCAACTCATTAACATGCAATTCTCACCTGCCTGAAAGCATTGTTTGCTTCCAGGAAGTTTATCCCATCCTGCAATATCCATATGAAAGCCAAAGTCAACCCCCCCCCCCCCCTCAGGTGTTTACATGAAAGACAGGAACCACCACCCTCCTTACATGTGTCGGCCAGCAGCCATCAAACAGAAGCTGCACTTCATGTCCTTTATTGCAATCACATGAGTCCCTTATCTCCCAAACAGCTGATAACAATAAGGAGCCGGGAGGGGTCATCGTCTCTGAAGGACTTTCCTGTATTTGCTTTTCCGACTGGCTGTTCAAGTGTACAAATTTAAAGTGAAACTATAGCATGCTTTTTTTGAAAACAAAGTTTCTTGCAGAAGAGATGTACAGCCATGGCCAATGATACAAATATTAATTTTCACAAAGGCTGCCGCTTCAGTGTTTAGATTTTTGTACATGATATACTGAAGAATAATTGCAAGCATTTTGTAAGTGTCAAAAGTTTTTATTATCAATTACCGAAAGTTTATGCAAAATTTGCAGTGTTGACCCCTTTTTCCAAAGGCCTCAGCAAATTTCCCTGGCATGCTGTCCGAATTCTGGGCCACATCCTGACTGCATAATCAAAGCTTGGGAGTTTTTTTGATCACCTGCCTCTTGAGGATTGACCACAACTTCTCAATGAGATTAAGGTCTGGGGAGTTTCATGGCCATGGACCCAACATTTGATGTTTTGTTCCCCAAACCACTTTGTTTTCACTTTGGCCTTATGGCAAGGTGCTCCCTCATGCTGGAAAAGGCATTGTTCCTCACCACTGTTTTTGGATGGTTGGGAGAAGTTGCTCTCGGAGGATGTTTTTGTACCATTCTTTATTCATCATGGCTGTGTTCTTGGGCAGAATTGTGAGTGACCCCACGCCCTTGGCTTAGAAGAAACCCCACACATGAACGGTCTCAGGACGCTTTACTGTTGGAATAACACAGGACTGATGGTAGCGCTCACCTTTTCTTCTCCAGACAAGCTTCCCCCCCCCCCAATCAGAAAGGGGGTTCAGAGAAAATGACTTTACCCCCAGTCCTCAGCAGTCCAATCCCTGCACCTTTTGCAGAATATCAGTCTGTCCCTGATGCCTTTCCTGTAGAGAAGCGGCTTCTTTCAGGAAGGGCAGGGCAAAAATCGGGATGACGTCACCCGACATCTATTTTCCCGGTCACATGCATCGATTAATTTCAAACACCTCTAGGATCAACGGAAAAAGCTCACCTCCACAAAATGAAGCTCCTACTTTAACCACCACAGGTTCGCATTATGTCTAAAACCATCCTCCCATCAGGCCGGGTTCACACTGGTATGACCAATGCTCCGACATTGGGAGCTCATGTCACATGACGTGTGAAAAAACAAAAAACCCAAGGTTTCCCTACGAGAGCCTCTTAACCACTTCAGGTCTGTGCTGTAGCCGTCTTTCAGCTATAGCGCAGATCTGAATTGCCGGGAGGGCGTCCTAGGATGTCCTCCCGTGCTCGAGTGGCCTGCGCGCCCCCTGCAGGGCGCGTGCGGCGTGCTCTGATCAGCGAGTTGGTGAGACTCAGCTGATCAGAGTAAGGGGTTGATTCCGACCACGTGATCAGCTGTCAGCCAATGACAGCTGATCATGTGATGTAAACAGAGCCGGTAATCGGCTAAAAAAAAAAAAAAAAAAAAAACAGCCGATCACCGGCGGCTGTCAGAGGGACATCGGTCCCAATGCTCATTTGTGCTACCTGCCAATGCACAACAGCGCTGCCTACCAGTGACCACCCATCATTGCCACCTTATCTGTGCCCACCAGTGCATATCAATGAAGGAGAAAAAAAAATTACCCATTTGCAAAATTTTATAACAACTTTTTTTCCCCCAAAAAATCTCCATGGTTTTTTTGTTTAGCAAAAAATAAAAACCCCAGAGGTGGTTAAATACTACAAAAAAATTGTGTACAATGACCGCGCAATTGTCATTCAAAGTGCGTCATCGCTGAAAACTGGTCTATGCAGGAGGGGGGGTTTAAGTGCCCAGTAAGGAAGTGGTTAACTGGTCTGACACAAGTCGGTACGACTTCGAAAATGCTCCCGGCACTACTTTGGTCCGACATTCGACCTACTTCAGCCTATTGAATTTGGATCAAAGTAGGATCCTTTTCCTAACCATCCGATTTGTGGCATCCAACATGGTGATTAAGGAGCAGTAAAAGGAATTTATATCACATTGGGATTGTTTTGATTGGTCAAAGGACAAGTCAGGCTATCTCAAAGTTGTTCATACAAGTTGGATGGAAGTAGGACAGATGTAGCAGGGCAAAGTAGGATCATATCAGTGTGAACCCAGCCCCAATCTCAGAGTTCTTCCTTAAATCCAGGGAGGTGAACTTCTCCGACCCGTTTACAGATCAGGACCAGCCTTTCATTTCCGAACACTCTGCAAAAGTTGAGAAAACCATCGTGCGGCCCCATAGGAAGCCTCCCTCCCCGGCTGTCCTCAGATCACTCCTCGGAGGGCTGCAGAGTTTCAGGTCGGAGTCTGCAGGTTGCTGTAGTCTTTGTCAGGACGGGTCCTGGTTTCTTTCAGCGCACTGAAAGGAAGAGGAATATTTGCGCCCCGGGGGCACACAATCCCAGCAAAGTGGAAGGGGGAACAAAAGGCCAAGAATGCGGTCGGGGAAGGGGAAAAAGTAGGGGCGGGGGGGTGCAGGGAGGTCAAAGGCTACATCTGGGAGAACTTTGGAAGGCGGATCGTTTACAAAAAAAAAAAAAAAAAACCCACACAAAGCTCGTATTCATGGAAGAGTGCGACTCCCGTGCCGATAAACGAGCCTCACGCCGTTTTCGGCACCAGAGCTAGCAATCTAAAGATTCTAGCACATCCAGAAAAATAATTCTCTGTCAATCATCCCATATAATGAGATCTTAGGGCAGTTTAAAATGCTTCTTCATTAGAGCGCCACACCCCCTCCCCCACATTTAAGATAATAAACTTTTTTCTAAATAACTATTTTTTTATTAATACATTTCATTATTTTTAAAATAATTACATTTTATTTATTTTTTTAAATATAATTAAAGTCATAATTTTATTTTTAATACTAAAATAATAATGTATCTGTATTAAAAATATATTATTTTTAATAAAACTAAATACTCAGATTTTTTTATTATGCTTATATAATTAATATATTTTTTATTATAACAACAATAAAATATTTTTTTTAAAAAAAAATTATTATGATTAATATAGAATTTTAATAAACCCACCCCCCACACCTCCAGCCTTCCATTCAGATCCCGAGGATCCCAAACTCAAAAAGCGACACTTGCATTTCTATGCAAATACGTTTATGAAGTTAAAACAAACTCCAAAATGAAAATGCCAATTGCCTGGCTAAAATGCCAATATACTTTAGCACCTGGCCCAGTGCAATCCTGCAGATTAAAAGAGCTGGTTAAACATCAGAACATATTTTTATGAACTTTGTATAACTGAATGGGTTTTAGAAGTTATTAAAGAAAAAGTGGAGAAGAAGAGAAAAAAAAAAAAAAAAAAAACAACAACAACAGAACCCCTCATCTATTTGTTCCAAGTCAACAGCTCCAAAAACGGAAGCAAGAGGATCGCCATGACATGGTAATTAGCATTTACAGAAAAAAAAAAAAAAAAAGTGTCAGCAATGAACAAGTTTCTCATTACAATGGTCCTTAATTGTAACTGACTGCAATACAGAAGCGGCAAATGCCATTTCTAAAAATGCTACCTGCCTGGCTCCCCTACTTGAGTCCAGTGGCGGTTCGTCCATAGAGGGCGCTGGAGCGCCGCCCCCTCTGGCTCTGCAGCGCCACCAAAATAACATACATTCATGCATTGCATGAATGTATGTTATTGTTTCCAGCTGCCGCTGGTCTATTCAGATGGCGGGACCGGACCTTGAGCGCCGACCACCTGAATAACGGCAGCTGGTTGGCTGTGCGGAAGTGCCGATCAGAGCGAGAGGCTCTGATAGGCTTTCCGAGTACAGCCCTCGTCTCCCGGAAGCTTATCCTTGGAACGTACGGGAGGTGCGTTCCTTGGATAAGACCGACGGCCGTCTCAGCAGATTCTGGTTCGGTAACCTGATTGGCTGAAGCATCACCAAGGCGGGAGAAGACATCGAGGGACGCGGAAGGAGAA